>NC_061511.1:145188684-145209128 GCF_022539505.1 Lolium rigidum | reverse complement strand
ATAATATATACACAAGATTTACCTAAAAGACACGAAAGCGCAGGTTAAGCTGATTCGGGCTTATTACATACGCACAATATATTAGATCATCAGTTATTAAGCATGCATCTCGTATACATTTCGAGCAAGTTAATGCTATTATATCATCAGCATTCAAACACGGGCCATCGTTTTCGTGAGCTGCCGACGGTTCACTTGCACCGCTGCATATGGGGCCTCACCTTTTTATTGAAAATATCGTGCGAGTTTGCATACCATGTTCCAGGATATATTAAGGCCGTTTATTTGATTTGCATGATTAAAAAGTCAGCGATTTTCTTCGTAGCTCGCCATTTACACAAAATATCGCTTACTGAATCAAGTAATGACTAAATATTACAGATGGCAATCGATCGGGGCTATATCGATGACCACTCAAAACAGTATTATTTGCGCGCCTACAGGATCGGTACATTATGGATGAACACGCATACATAACAAATTCATGCAGCCAATCGCTAAAAATAGCGTTCTTTATCAAAAATCATATAATCTCAAGGGTCATAATAAATATAGGCCGAAATATTTGCTATGCAATCGCTTCTTAAATATCTGCATTTTTAAATGAAGCGCCTAAATACTTAAATTCATTCTCATTAATTGCTTGCTGCCGCATCTGCGTAGGGCCACCTCGCCAGTTATATGCATATATCGGATACTAATTAAGCTGCATAGATTCATTGCGCTAGATTTGGTTATGCGCCAATACATGTCATTTCCTTAGTCCTTTATGACCATGAGATCATGTAAACACTTATACGAAAGGGCATTTCTGATTACACCAAACACACGCTAAGAATGGCGGTTATAAAGGCGGCCATATCCGGTGCTAAGGAGTTGAGGCATATGGACGTCAGCCGATTACATCCGCCAGACGGATAGACATCGGTCTTCGCTGGAATGCTCATCGCCTGTAAAGGTTACGGAATGAGTTCATACATCATTATTACCACTACATTTGTGCAAAGTTGCTTGTCAGAGACGAGGTTGAACAAGGTATGGAGCGATACCGATCAAAACGGGACAAGTAAATATCGGCTATGGGATAAAGGAATTGGCATCGCATGAATGGTCTACCCTGACACTTCAGTCATCGCTGAATATGCGGAGACATGGGCCCATGCATCTCGCTTATTGGTTATCAGTCTCTATGGCTACTCCACCATGTCCGCATAGCTCACGAACCGTTAGGGTGACACAATTTTAAAGCCGGGATGCTGAAATGGTGAGCCTGAACATGGAATGGAGCTGAAATATTTATCGAGTCCCCTACGAGATCCCGTGATATCACGGCGGTTCCAGAATGGCCGACCGCACAAGATTCATATAGGATGTCATTTGGCGTGAATAAAATGTCGCGGAAGGTTCTGCGGAAGGTTCCCAGAAGGCCTTTGTGAAAGTCCGAGCATCCACCAGCGAGGCGGAGTCTACATGGGACTCCATCATGGTCGCCACTTGCGTGTGGAGGAGTCCTGGCGACTCCTCTCAGGGGCCGGGCCACCTCATGCTGTGAGGTGGAACTCCCACTGGGCGGGAGTTCTAGCTAGGCTAGGCTCTCCTAGCGGAAGGTTTTTGGTTCGGGTTCATTCCGAAGACTCTGAGACCACCCCAAATCCACCTATAATGAGGGCATAGTGGGAATGCACACCAAAGCCACACCGGCGCCTGAGTGGCCGCTCACTTCTCCCAAATTTAGCCGCCCCTCCTCCATATTTCCCCGGGCTGAGCTTAGCGAAAGTCACGAGTTTCATCGACACAGCACGTCAGTACCGCCGATTCAAGAGGAGCCATTTCCGCCGCCGGGCCGACCGCGGACGCCGCTCATCAACAACCGGAACGCGCGACCGGCACGAGGTGCCGCCTTCGCTGCGCGCGCCGAGTGCGGCGCGATCAAGATCGCTGTCTACGCTGTCTGCGCAGGCGCGCCCACACATCGCGAACAAGAGCCCGACTCGTAGGCTTCTGGAATCTCTTCAAGGGCGGAGACTCGATACTCCCTCGCTGTTACCGCCTTCTGCAGGCGATCTCGGCTTGATTGCTACGTTCGTTTAGGAAAAATCTTCGCTTTCTACGCAATCGCTATCCTGACAGCTGGCACAGAGCCAGCGTCTATGCACAGATGGCCGCACGAAAGTAGAACACAATGCGTCTTTGTGGGCGCTGATGCCTTGTCGCCATTCAGTTGAGTATTCTTGGCCTTTATGGCATAGCGGGATGAGCGCTACGACGTGTGCTTCTGACAACTTTTACATCGGCCAAGGCTTCATGAGATTCTTGTTCCTTCGCTCGACATGCACTTGCACAGCATAAGAGGGCTGTGGTGTTCTGCTCTCCTACTATAGCAAAGATTCAATTTTACTTTTCTATTGACAACATTTTCAGTATCAACGCTGTGTTCATGCCCGCAGATTAGATCTTTACATCGGAACCTAACACTACAAGAAAAGCCCCGATAGATAACGCCTCTAAAATCACACCAAGGGGGCATTTTCGTCGCCTTCATGGGTTTGGGAACCTGACGATACGGGTTCCCGCCAGTCGAATGTCAAAAACCACGATTTATTTTTTTTGTCACAGCTGGGCGCTTTTTTCACGGGAAAATCGCATCGCTGCCCGGGCGTTTCGGAGACACCGCTGATCGCCGACGCCATGCAATGACACGGCGTACGCCAATCGCGCTAATCGCGTTAACCGGCCGGAATCTCGCGGGCATATAGTAGCCTACACCCCTTGTGCCGGGCGCCACCGATTTGGGCTTTGACTGGCCAATCATATGTAAATGGGCTGGTCCATTAGCGCGGGCCGGGCCGACTTTCTGTTGATCACAGGCCCATAGTCGGCCATCGTACGCTGCCAACACGTGACTTCGAAATAACGCTTTTTCGGCCGCCCACAAGACATGTGACCACGTAATGGCCGGCCATTTACAAAGGGTCTATATTAGCAATCGGCCGCACAAGAGTTGTGCGGCCGGCCACATGCGGGTCTCACTTCTTCATCGACGCCCCATTTAGTACGCAAATTCATACAGATCAAATGGCCGGCCTAACAGCCGCCGGCCGCGCCAGTACCGGCCGGTCCCAATTTCCGCCAGTATCGCCCATTTAGTATGCGGGTCCACTATATATAATACCACGGATAGCCGTCGCCAAAAACACGCGGGTCCCACTCCGGGCCAGGTCAGCCCATTTAGTGCGGGGTCCACTACAGCAGTATCGGGCCCCAATACATAAAGGTCGGGCCAAAACATCGCGGGTCCCACTGCCAGTGCCCACTTCATACGTGTCCATCAGACAGTATCGCTTCAACACGCCACGGCCGCCACGCGGGTCACTTCCCCCCGCCGTACGCCGCCGATGGGTCCACGATATAGCAATAATACCATCGCCAGAGCCGGGGGTCCCACTGCCCTTACGTACGCCCATCGCATGTGACCACCACAAAAGCACCAATGCCCAACCAGCTGTCGGCCTACCAGCAGCCGGCCGGGGTCCACCCAGCGCGCGGCTTTATCAATAAAGCGCGGTCCACAAAGAACAGTACCGGCCTAACAGCGGGGCCACCGCCAGCCGTCGGCTATATCGGCGTAGTGCGCGCCAGATTTTGGCGGGCCACACGCATGTGATTCGCTTTAATTAGCCGCTTAAGGATGGGAATTCCGTACCGGTGAATATTTGATGAGCATTGATTCTCTCTGCCGGAGCAGCTCAATTTACATAAAGCACTAAAGAAAAATGCTACGTAAAAAAAAATCTATAAAAAAATTTAACTAAATAGACAAATGCTAGTTTCTGAAAAAAATATCAAATTCAGAAAAAAAAACGGTAAACCTGAAAAAATACAACGAAAATATCTGTAAAGAATCTTGCTTTTTGCTGTTCCATAAAGATTTATTCAAATAAGATAATATAAGATAGCAACAAATGGAACGTTAAAGATATCGCACATTGTTTGCCAGCAATTTGAACTCATCATTCGCCGCTTTTTGTAAATAAGATCATTGTACGCGCATAATAAGCAAATAAAAATGGCGCCGCATACAAATATCCAATATAATGGTAGCATGTTGTGAATGGTCGTTGGTACTTGCTACGCCGAGTCGATGCAAATGGTTATGCTCTTGGGGAGCAAATTACGAATAATATAGTAAAGGTGTGGGTTATAAATTTTGTGGTCAGGATCGAAAGTAAGATGAAGAAAGATGGCTACATTCGTTGAGCAGGAATGCAACCGTTACGATGGCAAAAGCTAAAGAGGAGGGAATGCGTGGACCAGCATTAATGTGCCAAGTGCAATTACTTCATTTTGGCCGCGGAACTCAAATAATACTCCTGAACTTTATAGTGAAGGGGATTGCAAATGCAAGATGTTTCGGGATGTAAACTCTGCAATGAGCAGCATACATAGCAGCATAGTTAATCGTTGGGCTTAGGATGGACCCATGATACGAATATAGTGGATCACTTGCGAATCCCGTATAAGAGGGAATGCAAACCAATATGTTCAGCCTTTCCATAGCGTGAAGCGCCATGCCAAGTCGAAACGAATCAATGATCTGTTTTTGAAAGAACACGATGGCACGCAAAATTATTATCTAGTAGTATGACAAGTATGTTTGCTGGCCTACAAGGTTAGATAAGCAGGTGACAAGCATGCCAAGTCTCAGTCCCATACTTTGTCAGCTTACAATCAGACTAGATATCAAAACATCATAGGCGTACCGCGAGTACGAGGGAATGCCAGCTGAACATTGTTCATGGAGTAAAAAACTGGCACAGACAACATAGTAGCGGACCTTCATAATTTTGTAACAATCGACCGAACAAGACAAGATAGTTATGATGGCTAGATCTACTGAGCAGGGATGTAAACCAAATATAGAAGTTACGATGCCAAAAGCTATGAGCGAGGAATGCGAACCAGCATGTGCAATTACTTAAAATTGGCCATGAACTAAATAATAGCGGGATGTTACTATAATACCTATAATTTTGTAACAATCGGCTGAGCAAGATAGAAGTTATGATGGCTACATCTACGAGCAGGGAATGCAAACCAAAATGTTCAATCGCTTAAAGTTGGCAATGAAGTAGAAAATAGCAAAGTGTTACGGTCATAACTAGGAATGAATCTAAAGAGCTTCGAGACAAACAAGCATCGAACCCCGAACATGGCGCTAAAACAAGGGACTTACATTAGGAGAAGCACTGCAGCAGGAGTCACGAGCCATCTTCGCGGGGTTGATAGATCCGGTGATGAAGTACGCTACATGTGCTACTTGGGGTTGGAGAGACGGCCATTACACTTCATGGTTACTCATCTCATCCGCAAAAACGTATGACGCGTCGTTAGCACAAGCGGGTTCCCAGATTAAACAAGAACTTGCCGAGCAAGCAATAGAACGGCAGTAGAAGAGTTTAGATGCGTGCACAGCGCCGAGGTGAAGCGGATCCGGTTAATGCACGCTGGTGTCGTGCAGAAGGTACCGATGCGGATCGACGGCACGTCGGGCGGGCGAGCATACCGCGTGAAATCTTAGCTAGCGGCTAGGATTAGCTCGGATGAGCATATGGTTTTCGAGGTTGGCGGGGATGATCCGGTCTGGCTGTTGATGGCGTCGATGGACGGCTCCGACAGGCGGCCGGATGACGGAGATCGCGAGGCTCGGGTAGGCCGGGTGAAGTCTGCGGCGCGTGGAGGTGTCGGTGCGGCTGGCGGTCGGAGGTGGTGCGAAGAGAGAGGGATTCTGGGAAGTTCTCGGCGAGCGGTCTGCGGAGGAGGGAGAGTGAGGAAATGGAACTTAATATTTGTGTTTTCCGGAGCTTGCAGCCACGTGATGCTACTTCTTCGTTCGAGTACCACCCAGCTGCGAACTGCCAGCAAGTCCTCATCTTCCCGTCTCCCACGGCTCGCCGCACCGGAACATCCCCGCCGGACTTCCTCGGCCTACCCGAGGCCTCGCGATCCTCGTCATCCGGCTGCTCTCGCCGGAGCCGCTTCATCGACGCCGTCATCAACCGGACCGGATCATCCCCGCCGAACCTCGAAACCATATACTCATCCAGCGCAGCTCTACCGCGAGTCGTTTCAGCGGCGGTGATCGTCCCACTCAACCGGAGCCGCTTCGCCGGATTCGTCGTCCACCGCATCGGATCTAGCTCACCGACACCACTCGTGCATTAACCGGATCGCTTCACCGGCGCCGTGCACGATCTAAACTCTTCTACTCGTCGCTTTTCTATTGCTTGCCTCGCAAGTTCTTGTTTAATCTTGGGGAACTTGTTTGTGCTAACGACGCGCCGTTACGTTTTTGCGAGATGAGATGAGTAACCATGAAGTGTAATGGCCGTCTCTCCAACCCCAAGTAGCACATGTAGCGTACTTCATCACCGGATCTATCAACCCCGTGAAGATCTGCTGTGACTCCCACAGAGTGCTTCTCCTAATGTAAGTCCCTTGTTTTAGCGCCATGTTCTGGGTTCAGATGCTTGTTTGTCTGAAGCTCTTTTAGTTCATTCCTAGTTATGACCTTAACACCTTGCTATTTTCTACTTCATTGCTAACTTTAAGCGATTGAACATTTTGGTTTGCATTCCCTGCTCTGTAGATGTAGCCATCATAACTTCTATCTTGCTCAGTCGTTGTTACAAAAATTATAGGTATTATAGTAACATCCTGCTATTATTTAGTTCATGGCCAATTTTAAGTAAATGCACATGTTGGTTCGCATTCCCTGCTCTATAGCTTTTGGCATCGTAACTTCTATATTTGGTTTACATTCCCTGCTCTGTAGATCTAGCCATCATAACTTTATCTTGCTCAGCCGTTGTTACAAAAATTATGGCCTGCTACTATGTTGTTTGTGCCAATTTTTTACTCCATGAACATGTTGGCTTGCATTCCCCGTACTACGAGTGATGCCATTGTTTTGTATCTAGTTCATTGTAAGCTAACAAAGTAAGGACTTAGTTTGGCATGCTATCACTCGCTATCTAGCCCGTAGTACAAATATACTTGTCATACTACTAGATAATAATTTTGCGTGCCATCTTGTTCTTCAAAAGCTGCATTATTGACTTGTTTCTCTCGACTTGGCATGACGCTCACATATGGAAAGCTCGAACATATTGGTTTGCATTCCCTCTTATACAAGTTCACAGGTGATCCCACTATATTTTGTATCTCGGTCCATCCTAAGCTCCAGCATTAACTATCCTCTATGTGTTGCTCATTACAAGTTTATATCCCGAAACATCTTGATTTGCATCCCCTTCACTATAAGTTCAGGAGTATTATTTAGTTCACGGCCAAAATGAAGTAATTGCACTTGGCACATGTTGGTTCACATTCCCTCCTCTTTAGCTTTTGCCATCGTAACTTCTATTTTTGGTTTACATTCCCTGCTCTCGTAGATGTAGCCATCATAACTTCATCTTGCTCACTCCTTGTTACAAAATTTATAGCCTCGCTACTATGTTGTTCATGCCAATTTTGTACTCCCCGAACATGTTGGTTTGCATGGGACTCGACGATAGTAAGTCTCGTCGTTTCATTCTAACATGCTCGTTATATTGGATGTTGGTATGCGGCATGCACTCTTTGTTTGCTTATTGTGCGCATTACAATGATCTTGTTATAACGACGAAATGATGAGTTCCAAATTCTTTGGCAAACAATATTGCGTGTGTCTTTGCGTTTCCATTGTTGCTGTCTTAACTTGTAATGTCTTTGTTTCGTATATAGGTGCCGCATGGACAACTTAAAAGATTGCCGGATCGCTTCATTGTATTGCTAGGTTTAATTACCATTCAATTTCTCCGGGTTCCGTAATATTTTTTCAAAGCCTTGCACTCGATGTAATATTTAGTTAGTTTTTATAGTTCTTTCGCGCATTTTTTCTTTGGTGCTTGTGGTAAGTGAGGCTATCCGACGTAAATCAATGCCGCGTAAATATTCTCGTATCTAAATCACGAATTCCCATCCCTTAAACGGCCCAATTAAGCGAAATCACATACGTGCCGGCCCGCAAAATCCTAAAGCGCCTTTTACGCCGCATATAAACAAGCAACTAAACGGGCCGGCCCACTTACTTATTGGGCCAGCCCACTTGATTTACTCGTGGACCCCGCACTTTTATTGGTCCGGCCCACTTGCTTTAAGGTGGACCCCACCGACCACCGGGCCGGCCCACTAACTAGTTGGGCCAGCCCAATTGCTTTTGTGGTGGTCCCCACATACTAAATGGGCCGGCCCCGTAAGACGAAAGTGGGCCCCACCTTGTTTTTGGCCCGGCCCACTAGCATGTTGGGCCGGCCACTTGCTATATGGTGGACCCCACATACTAAATGGGCCGCCTTTGACAGAAAGTGGGACCCACTCGTGCTTTTGGCCCGGCCCACTAGCGTGTTGGGCCGGCCCACTTGCTATACGGTGGACCCCACATACTAAATGGGCCGGCCCTTTAACAGAAAGTGGGACCCACCGATGTTTTGGCCCGGCCCACTATCTTGTTGGGCCGGCCCACTTGCTATATGGTGGACCCCACATACTAAATGGGCCGGCCCTTTAACCGGAAAGTGGGACCCACTCGTGTTTTGGCCCGCCCACTATCTTGTTGGGCCGGCCCACTTGCTATATGGTGGACCCCACATACTAAATGGGCCAGCCCTTTAACCGGAAAGTGGGACCCACCGGTGCTTTTGGCCCGACCCATCGGCTTGTTGGGCCGACCCATTTGATCTAATGTGGACCCCACGTACTAAATGGGCCGGTCCGATAGAAGGAAAGTGGGACCCACATGCTAATTGGGTCGGCCCACTAACTTCTTGGCCGGCCCAGCAGTTTAATGTGGACCCCACTTTGTAAATGGGCCGGCCCATTACCAGGAAAGTGGGTCCCACATGTCTTGTGGGCCGGCCCTTTTGCCTCGTTGACCGGCCAAACGAGTGCATTCGGCCCGCCCACATGCTTAGTGGGCCGGCCCATAAAGTTTTGACCGATCAACCTTAGAGGTTAGGCCCGGCCCACGTAACTAATGGACCAGCCCAGCCTATATAGTTGACCGGTCAAACTAAGTCACTGGCCCGGCCCGCTAAGACGTGGCGAGCCTCGTGTGGGCCTACCATCTACCACGGGGTTTCAGCCAGTTAACGCCGTTACCGCCGAGTAACCGGCGCTCGCCACGTGTCGGCTTGCATGACGTCGCAGTCAACGGGCTCCCGAAACACTTGCGCAACGGTCCGATTTTCCGTGGCGGAAGGGCGCCCAAGCGCGACGGACCGAAAAAATCGTCGTAGGACTTTGTCTGACGCAGTTTCGACAACAGAACCCATATCGTCGGGTTAGGCCCATAGGCGACGAAAAATGCCCCTTAGTTGACGATTTTGGGACGTTGTCTATCAGAACTTTTCTTGTAGTGTTAGGGTTTTCGATATAGATCTAATCTACCTACGAACATGAACCACAACGTTGATACTAATGTTGTCAATAGAAGAGTAAATTGAATCTTTACTATAGTAGGAGAGACAGACACCCTGAAAGCCTCTTATGCAATACAAGTTGCATGTCGAACGAGGAACAAGTCTCATGAACGCGGTCATGTAAAGTTAGTCCGAGCCGCTTCATCCCACTATGCCATAAAGATGCAAAGTACTCAACTAAAGATAACAAGAGCATCAACGCCCACAAAACCATTGTGTTCTACTCGTGCAACCATCTATGCATAGAAACGGCTCTGATACCACTGTAGGATAACGTTGCATAGAAAACAAAAATTTTCCTACCGCGAACACGCAATCCAAGTCAAGATGCAATCTAGAAGACGGTAGCAACGAGGGGGTATCGAGTCTCACCCTTGAAGAGATTCCAAAGCCTACAAGATGAGGCTCTTGTTGCTGCGGTAGACGTTCACTTGCCGCTTGCAAAAACGCGTACAAGATCTTGATCACGATCGGTTCCGGCGCCACGAACGGGCAGCACCTCCGTACTCGGTCACACGTTCGGTTGTTGATGAAGACGACGTCCACCTCCCGTTCCAGCGGGCAGCGGAAGTAGTAGCTCCTCTTGAATCCGACAGCACGACGGCGTGGTGTCGGTGGCGGTGGAGAACTCCGGCGGAGCTTCGCTAAAGCTCGCGGGAGCTATGGAGGAGAGGGGGGCGGCTAGGGTTTGGGAGGGGGTGGACGGCCACTCAAGGGGGGCGGCCAGGTTGTGGCTTTGGTGTGTCCGGCCCCCTCCCCTATGCCCCTCATTATATAGGTGGATCCCCAAGAGTTGGTCTCCAAGTCTTCGAATAAGACCCGAACCAAAAACCTTCCATAGGGAGGGGAAACCTAGCCTAGCTAGGACTCCCACCAAGGTGGGAGTTCCACCTCCCATATGGGGGTGGCCGGCCCTCTAAGGGGGAGTCCACTTGGGACTCCTCCCCCACTAGGGTTGGCCGGCCATGGAGGTGGAGTCCCATGTGGACTCCACCTTCCTTGGTGGTTTCTTCCGGACTTTTCTAAAACCTTCTAGAACCTTCCATAGAACCTTCCACGACATTTTATTCACATAAAATGACATCCTATATATGAATCTTATTCTCCGGACCATTCTGGAACTCCTCGTGATGTCCGGGATCTCATCCGGGACTCCAAATAAATATTCCAACTCCATTCCATATTCAAGTACTACCATTTCAACATCCAACTTTAAGTGTGTCACCCTACGGTTCGTGAACTATGCGGACATGGTTGAGTACTCACTCCGACCAATAACCAATAGCGGGATCTCTAGATCCATAATGGCTCCCACATATTCAACGATGACTTTAGTGATCGAATGAACCATTCACATACGATACCAATTCCTTTTGTCACGCGATATTTTACTTGTCCGAGGTTTGATCTTCGGTATCACTCCATACCTTGTTCAACCTCGTCTCTCGACAAGTACTCTTTACTCGTACCGTGGTATGTGGTCTCTTATGAACTCATTCATATGCTTGCAAGACATTAGACGACATTCCACCGAGAGGGCCCGAAGTATATCTATCCGTCATCGGGATGGACAAATCCCACTCGTTGATCCATATGCCTCAACTCATACTTTCCGGATACTTAATCCCACCTTTATAGCCACCCATTTACGCAGTGGTGTTTGGTGTAATCAAAGTACCTTTCCGGTATAAGTGATTTACATGATCTCATGGTCATAAGGACTAGGTAACTATGTATTGAAAGCTTATAGCAAATAACTTAATGACGAGATCTTATGCTACGCTTAATTGGGTGTGTCCATTATATCATTCATATAACTAGCAAGGTGGCCCTCGCAAATGCGAGGGCAAAAGCTTTAATTGTCGAAATGGTTAAAGTGTTTAGGCCGCTTCATTGCAAAATACGCAAATGTTTAGAAACAGTTACACTAACAAATATTTCTGACCTGTAGTTTAATATGACCCACTTGAGTGCCATAGTTTTTGATAAAACACTATTGCACCGAGTTGAGCACCATAGTTTAATTATGCGTACGTGTTCATCCACATAATATTTTCCAATCCTGTGACACAAATATCTGTTTTGAGGTGGTCATCAATACTCTTCAGTAGGGTTGCCATACCACTGTAATATTTCGGAGTGTTTACTTGATTCAATTAAAGCAGTATTTTCTGTGTAAATGACTGAGCTACAAAGAAAAATACGCTGACTTTTAATCATACAAATCAAATAAACTTGGCCTTAATATATCCTAAGAACACTAATTGTACAAACTCCTTTTGATATTTTCAATAAAAAAAGGTGGAGATTTGTATCGCAGATACCAAAGGTGAAACACCATCGACGGGCTCCACAAGCAATAACCGTGTTTAGGTACTGATATTATAATAGCATTAACACTCTAATGTATACAAGTGCATGCTTAATAACTGATGATCCAATGTACTTATTGATGCATATGTATAAACGAATCAGCTTAAACTTGTACACTCGTGTCTTTTCGGTGGCTCTTTTGTGCAACATCATATTGTAGTTCTTTGGGGTATATGTGACATAGGCGTCTAAAATAAAGTCAAATTGTAGCATCGACCATTTTTTGCAAACGGCGTTCCTTTATGCACGCTCTTATTTGTACGGAGTAAGTTGACCTTCTTTTTTGGACGCGGATATCGTGCAAACATGCTAAATTTGGCTTTGCAGCACGCCCCCAGCTGTGCGATCTAGATCCAATGGTGGATGCAATTTCCAAAGACAAAAAAAACTGTGTAATTTGATGGAGCATACATGAAAATCACGCTCGCAACTTGTTTAGCCAGTCACGCGATGGGGCTCCTAAGCAGACGTTCTGTTGATATAATCTTCCTTTTTTGGGATGTACTCCATTGATTATTTTCGAGATGGAGTACTTCAATCCACGTCAAGTGTAATCATGTTGTTATATGACTCTTAGTGGCTCTTAGTCGGGTACTAAAATTAGAAATGTAGTTGTCTCTTGATATTGTTCTTCAAGGTTTAACTTCGATGAGAGTAAGACGTGCAACCTTTTGAGGAACGTTTTTATAAATTTATTTCAAAATATATCCATTCCTTTATATTTTGTACTCAAATTAGTAACACAGTTGTCTCTTCCTTATTATTTTTGTAAGCTAGCCGTGTCCATGCGTATGTATAGATATTAATACTCCACAATCAAAAAAACATATCCCTTATGCTTTATATCAAGATTTGCAAAACATATGTACTCTCTCCGATTCAAATTATTTGACTCCACTTTATCTAGATACAGATGTATCTAGTCAACAAACTCATCTAGGTACATCATATCTGGATAAAATAGAGTCAATTAATTTGAATCGGAGGGAGTATCTATTTTATGTTTTGTATTTAGATCAAAAATTCATTTTTTGTGTACAACGATGTACATATACATATATCAGTTTATACTCTTACTCCTACCGCAGTCATGTACACAGCTATTTTATTGGTGTTTCTTCCTAAAACGTATTGCTAATTAATTTTCCGGTCTTGCATCCTTACAATGTTTTTGTTTCTTTAAATTTATCAGATGTGCAGATATATTGTCCAAAATAAGATAAAAGATATTGTAGTCATACTGTAAGTCTAGAGGAAATATTATTACTTGATATCTATGAAAAATTATGTAAAATATAGTCTGAATCAGCATGCGCTGGCCGCTTCTCAATTTGTTCATGCATAAACACGTGCAAGAATAGTCTGACCCAAGAAAATCCTTTAAAGTTAGAGATGTCCATTTAGGGGGAAAGTTGGAGCTTTTTTTTTCTATAGCTAAACTGCACGTACGTATAGCACCCGGACTCCTTGCAGTTTATTTTTCATCTGAGTCAGGTAGATTCCTATTGGTGCACGGACGTTAATTGTTTCACGCCTACGGATTTCACACGTTCCTGGACCCGAACATGTATAGAACGTGGCGGTACATATAGCTGATTATCAATCATAAACTGTGTCAAACTGGCTACGTGACAAATTACGTTACAATTTTTGTAGAAAAAATCCTAACCGTAAATTTTAGATCTAACTATCATAGTAATTAAGATGATGTGGATTAACGTGACGTCTCTATTTTAGTTCCGTATTTTGCTTTTAGTATATAATATAATAGATGATATAACCTTGTTATTAATAACATCCAATGTTCATGATTATGAAACTAATCATCCATTAATCAACAAGCTAGTTTAAGAGGCATACTAGGGACTTCTTGTTGTCTACATATCACACATGTACTAATGTTTCGGTTAATACAATTATAGCATGACATATAAACATTTATCATAAACATAGAGATATAAATAATAACTACTTTATTATTGCCTCTAGGGCATATCTCCTTCAGCCCCTCCTACACCTTGATGCAGTGGCCCCTCCTCGCCGTAGCGGCAGCTTGTGCTGCAGGTGGCGGGGATGGGAGGAGCATGGCGGCATGCGGCCCTCGCGGACGAAGGCGGCGGCGACGGCAATTGCGACGGCGATGCCAGCGCTCACCATGGCGGCGCGCGGCGGTAGGGATCGGAGAGGGGAGAGGTGTACGGGCGCGCGGTAGGGAGAGGTGTACGGGTGGGGAGGGGTACGGGGCATGATATAAGTTCCACTATTTTTGTGGCGCACCATAACAAGTGCGCCACTGAACCAGTTATTTCTGTGGCGCATCATAACAAGTGCGCCACTGAACCAGTTATTTTTGTGGCGCACCCCGCCCTGTGCGCCGCAGAAATAGTGGAATCTATGATTAGGGGTGGCAGGGTGTGGGCCCTGGTGCGCCACAAAAGAACTTTCTATGGCGCATATTCGGCCAGTGCGCCACAAAAATAAGATCTCACCAATAAGACTTTTTCTACTAGTGCTCCAAGAAGAAGAAATGCATGGTTCACACACTGAAATATTGGTGGATTGAGGTGATCCATGAGAGAGGGCAGTCAAGGAAAGTTATGGCCTTGCTTGCAATACCAGCGTCTTGGGAAATTTGCAAGGAAAGAGATAGTCATGTTTTCTGAAATCGACGGTCGGTGGCCAAGAAGTTGGCTGTAAACTTCTAAAAACTCCTTCGTGACCAATGAAAGAGGCAAATCCTTTGCATTGGTTAAGAAAAAATAGAAATACAATGTTGAGTCCATGTAGTAAATGAGGATCGATGCCACATGGCAGGGTTATATGAATATCAATGATGAATTGGGAGCTAATGGATGGCCACCAATATCAAATCTTTACAAGTAGGAAGAAATTAGGTTTCGGACAGTACAATGATGAAAATGAGCCGACTCTCTCCAGCTTTCAAAGAAAAACTAACCGTACGTTGTACCAAAACGATAATGTTCTTGTCATTTTTCCCGCTATAATCACATTGTTCGTGAAATAAATACGAGCGTAGCTGGGTTTGAGGAATCTGAGTTCGTGCACGAGAGCTGGTCGTCTAATAAGGAAGCACATGATTTAGCGCGCTTAGTGTTATCCCTTTTTGTTGGGAGACATGTTTGGTTCGCGTCAATCCGCCCGAGGGCGTCTGTATCCCCAGAATTTTGATATAATAAAAAGGAGCGGATGATTCTAAAAAAAACGATAATGTTCTTGTCAGTTTTCCCGTTGAGACGCAAAGACAACACTCACACGATGATCCACAAGGCAAGCCACAAACATTGACGACAGCCTAATTGTAGTAACCAAGTCACACCAGATCAAGAACAAGTTGCTTCTACGGCTGCCTGCAGTTCGTGCGTGCGGGCGGCGTGAGGCCGCGCACCTGCAAAAGGGACTGAACTCTTCAGACACTTGTCCTACTGAAACGTGGTTGATCCTCTGCCGAAGCGGCGTCGACGTCGAAACTGTGCTTTGCCTTGCCGGCGCTGGAACTACCGCACTACTGCTGGTGCCACGCAGCGATCGATCCTGGGAGGGCGCGTACGGTACGGCTGCTAGTGCTAGCTCGAACCTGTAGTACTGGGAACAGGGAGTCTTCAGGTGCACTGCTGCAGTACTGGCCTCTGGCTTAATATGTAGGGCAACTTGCAATCATTTGGACACTGCCGATCGAATCCGACTGCTGATTCCGATGGTTCACTTGCCAAAACACAATGCCAAAGCTCTACTGAAACAATCCATCCAAATTAGTGGTCTTAGCTAGCTAGCAGCATTTTACTGTAATTTACACCCTGATTAGTGATGCCTTTTCAGGAGGTTAATTACTCCACTTGGTTCTGGTAACAGCGAGCGGTGAGTGAGGTGCTGCCAAAATGTCGAAGGTTAACGCCGAAAGCAACGGTGGGAGGGGAGCGAGATTGCATGTCCCCGTCCGGTGACCGGTGAGTTCGACGCCAAATTGCACCGTGTGCGTCACGTGGAATAAGTATACTGGTATCTTGCGCTCCACTGCTAGCTCCCCGTTTCTGCTGCTGGTAGCTCCTAGTAGTAGTAGCATACGGTACGCGTCAGTTCGTTTGCTTTTGATTTGGCTGTGGCTTGTAGACATAATTGTATTATTATACTGCTCCTGCGTCAATGGTAATGGCTGATGGAGAGAGGCTCGTGAAACGATCTAAATGCGGGAAAGCTTTGCTTCCACACGGAGCGATAAACAGCAGGTTTTCTTAAACGAAACTTACAGATGCAAGCAAGCCGAGACTTTCGATTCCACGTGAACAAAGAACATTTGGATCGCCAATTGATCTTCTGTTCTCACTATTTACATCTCACTGGCACACAAATAAAGTTTCTACAGAGAAACACCATGCCTCTCCGTCGTATCAGTTGATGAATCCTTGCTTCGTGATAGACAGACAGGCCTGTGAGCTGATCGTAGGTCAGCTTCAGAACCGTAAAAGACGTATCGTGGCTGATCGATACGGATGGATGGAAGACCCCGGCGATCGATCGAGTACAGGTGCCTGTGGCCCGACGTAGAAGACGACGCCCTAACACGACGTCCACTCGATCGACGAAATTAGCTCCCCTGTCCAAATTAACAACAACACACTACGTACAGTTTGCAGTAAACGCTCTCAATTCTATCACATCCCCGAAAGACGTTTGCACCGTCCGAACCCAATCAATCAGTCATGAACAGGACTGGCAAAGTCTTAGCCTCACAAAATCGTCTCGAACAGAGATCACATAAAAAAATCGAATCATTTATTAGTTTCGAAATCCAATTAAGCGGCGCGATCGACGTGACTGTACCTACTGCGGGCTTAGCTGAACAAGGACGCGAAGCAAGCAGGAAGCTTCAGGAGCCGTTCAGGTTTCTTCAGACGCATAGACGCATAGTGCATGGTCTACTAGTATCGGAGATATACCAATTAATTAGCTAGACAAAAACCGTGCTCCCAACCCGTGCGAATTGAATGCATATCATTAGCCGATTTTTTATTCATGCCGGACGATCGATATGAATTCGATGCCGCGTCTTTACTTGCCGTACATATGCGAATTTCAGGTCTTGGAAGCTACGTGCGAGGAGCTAAGCAAAATAGACATCGCATCGGAATCAGATTAGACTGCGTTCCTCTAGTTAAGTTCTATAGCAGCTTGTGGCGAGCGAGCAAAATCGCAATAAAAATGGCGAATATGGGCCACTCCTATCCTATACTGGTTGCTGATTGGAACAACAGCGTTGAAACTTGACGAAACTATGCATGCATGCATCTCAAGTATGGTCGAAATAAAAATTTGCACGAACCAGATATCGTCCGTCAGTCCGTCCGTGTGAAGGAATTTGTCGTCATAAATTCTGTCCGTGGAACAACCGGACACTGTGGTGCTTGGGTTATTCCATTTTTCAGTCGCCGGTTAGAGAAATTTGTCGGCCGAAATCTGCTGCGATCGTGCGCGCGAGTTTTCTATGGTAAAGGCACAGGAAACGTGCCCGTGTTCTCTGAACAAATGATAGTGCTACTCCAGAACCAATCTTTTCGTTTTGTTTTGACGACTAGATCTTCTTTATCGGATTATTTCTGGAGCAGACAGTTTCTTCTGAATATTAGTGGTAGTAGGGATACCGATCGGCTAAATGCATGTGACAAGAAAGATGAATAGAGAAGTAGTGATGTAGGAAACTACGTGCAGGGATACCGGAGAATGGAATCGGATGCTTGCGCTGCTAGCTGATTAAATGGTTGGTAACTGTTAAGCACTTAGACCGTAAATGAAGGCGTGGCGGTTAACCACTCCTAATTGGCTATTTGTCTTTGTTAACTTACAGTCTTTGACCTGGTCGATATAGTGGGTGCTCAAGCTCAACAAGTCTGTTGTGCAGGAATCAGGAGGCAGGAGCATAGAATCTTTTGTCTCCTAAATCGTACCTTGTATCTTATCCCTTTGGTTTGCTGTCTGCACACATAAGCACTCGTGCAGAATGTAACTTCAAGCCAGGGCACACTTGGGCTTTTCTCTGCTGATTGCTTTAAAGGTGTGGCTTGAGTTTGGATAACAAATGGATTTACACGCACGTAAATTTTTTTTTAAACGGAGGCAAAAGGTTTTCCTAATTCATTAATTAAGCAGAGAGTACCTAACTTTTAGAAAAAAACGTCCGAAAATCTACAACAAAGGGGCCAAGCTCACACCAACGTCACACCCGCATACACCCACAGCAAACCCTAACAGAGACCCGAACAACAACACAAGAGACCACAAAGCAACACAAACAAACACTTCAAACACGACACTCCAACACCTCTCCAACAAAGACATGTCATGACACTAGGGGTTACCCATCAATCAATCGCTAATTCAGGGTAGGCAACAACCAAGGTGGTGAGAAAATCTCAAACCTCTCTAGCGATGACAGCTTCGGGCACCGTTGCACAAATAGGAACCACGTGCCTGCCGTACTCAGGTGAGAGAGAGAGAGAGACTGTAGCATCAACAACATCACTCTTCTCAAAACCAAGGTCAAGCGTGATCTACAGCACCGAAGCCAAGATCCCTCTATTTCCTTGTTCTCAGAGGCAGCCGGCATAACGTGCTGCAACGACTAGCCGGGACTGCTACGATGAGAGAAACAAATGTAGAGATGCTCTTCCTCAACCACAGATGACATCTGCGCAACGGAGCCAAGTGGAAGTGAAGTGTGCACGGTGGTGAGCTCCTGCCCACCAAAAGAATAAACCTCCATCCGCTCCAAAGAACCACCAACGGGTGCCAACAACGGCGTGAGCCTTGCCACCTCGTCACAAAGGGGTGAGACGCCTCCTCAATGCGGTTAGCCACCAACTGATCAAGCTCCATCCGCAGCAAGACAAATTGGAACTGAAAGCGAGAGTTCAAACTTGCGTTGACATTGTGTAGGGTTCGTAGCATAGAAAACATTTCTATCCCAAGAACGAACAAAACCAAGATTCAATGTAGGGAAAACAAAAATCTAATCTACTAGATTGAAGCAACACGAGATATGACAACATTACCCTCGAACCAAAGTGGTAACGAGATAAGATCTCGTGGATGAGGTAGTCGTACTCTTGCTGAACTCAAGTTCGAGGTGAAGTCCTTCCGGCGCTGCAAGCGGGCAGCACCTCTGTACTTGATCACACCTATGGTATCGGTGAAGACGTCCTCTCGCTGTTCCAGTGGGCACTACTAGGGAAATGCTTATAGGTATGAATGTATTCTGTGGCGCATTTAAAAATGCGTGCTCCACAAAAAAAATTGGTGGCACATATAAAAATATGCTCCACATAATTGTTTAACTTCTGAGGCGCATAAAACAATATGTGCCACATAATTGGGGCTTTCTGTGGCGCATATTGAGTGATGCACCACAGAAATCTTGTGGGCCCACGTGGGGTCCGGTACATCACATGGGTAAAGGGAATTATGGGCGCATATGTCAATATGCGCCATAGAACGTTGAACTTCTGTGGCGCATGTTGGCATATGCGCCATAGAACTCTGTGTGGGGGGCCGTGCCTAACATGGCAGGATAAAATTATGTGGCGCAATATGCGCCACAGAAGTCCAACTTTCTGTGGCGCACATTAATATATGCGCCACAGAATATGCGAAATAGATCTACGACTTTTGGCATCCCCCTCCTACCTACCACCACCCTTTTCATTCTTGTCTCCTCGCTCTACTTGCTCCTCCTTCCCACTCCATTTTGCTCATACTTTTCTCCATTGTTGATAGCTAAACCTATTTTGCTTGATATATTTGTGAGGTGAAGCCACTCCAACTTATAAAGGGTACTAAAACCACCCTTGCTTTCCTCCTCTGCATCCCTCCTGCTCCACTATTTTCTCTCCAACACCCCACCCTGTTGCTCCACTATGGTTGGTAGATTTGGTTGATAGGTTTGTGAGGGTGCGTAGTTGGATGCATGTTTTGTGTGGCCGGTGGTTGTCGGCGCGGTGTGTATGGATGTTTTGTAGGTGAAGATTGTCGTGCTCGGGCGGTGTGTGCGATGGCGAGACGATGTTTCTACGTTGAGCTTTGTGTTGTGCTTGAATGTTTGCTTGCGAAGAAGATTTTTGTTGTTGCTTGCACCGGCATGGTGCTTGGATGTTTGCCAAAATGTTGATTCATTTCCATTTAGGCAAACTTTTGCACTAGCCATATGTCCTATTTTTAGGATAGGTCATGTCGAAATTTTCCGGCGGTCATGCACGCATGTGTGTTTGTGCATGGTGTGTGGTTGTAACGTACTCTCTTTTGCTCTATGTATGACGTGCAAGCAACCATGGTCGTCCAGATGAGGGAAGGACAAGTGGTTAGATACAAGATTGACGCGAAGGCCGACATGGTTCAGAACAACAGGACCTTGATAAGATGTATGTGTCGAACATGCGGACTCCGGAAGTGGATCGACCCTGATTCTGAACAACTGGAGGATCACCTGCTCAGGTACGGTTTCATGCGCAGCTTCAATGAGAAGCCAATGGCAAATGGTGGTCATGA
>NC_061511.1:145082005-145188584 GCF_022539505.1 Lolium rigidum | reverse complement strand
CTAATTCCTAAGATGAAGGATGTGGTAAGAAATGAGGTATTACGACTTCTTGAAGCTGGTATTATATATCCTATTGCTGATAGTAGATGGGTTAGTCCCGTGCATTGCGTTCCTAAGAAAGGAGGAATGACTGTTGTGCCTAATGATAATGATGAGCTCATACCTCAAAGACTAGTTGTAGGGTATAGAATGTGCATTGATTATCAAAAAGTTAATAAAGTTACTAAAAAAGATCATTACCCTTTACCATTTATTGATCAAATGCTAGAAAGATTGTCTAAAAATACTCATTTTTGTTTTCTTGATGGTTATTCTGGGTTTTCGCAAATTGCTGTTAAAACTAAAGATCAAGAGAAAACCACTTTTACTTGTCCCTATGGAACTTATGCTTATAGGCGTATGCCTTTTGGTTTATGTAATGCTCCTGCTACTTTTCAAAGATGCATGTCTGCTAGTTTTCATGGTTTTTGTGAGAGTATTGTGGAAGTATTCATGGATGATTTTTCCGTCTATGGGAATTCTTTTGATAGTTGCTTGCGAAACCTTGATAAAGTTTTGCAGAGATGTGAAGAAACTAACCTTGTTCTTAATTGGGAGAAATGCCACTTTATGGTTAATGAAGGAATTGTATTGGGACATAAAATTTCTGAGAGAGGTATTGAAGTTGATAGAGCTAAAGTTGAAGCCATTGAGAAGATGCCCTATCCAAGGGATGTTAAAGGTATTCATAGTGTTCTTGGTCATGCTGGGTTTTATAGGAGATTTATTAAAGATTTCTCCAAGATTTCAAAGCCTCTTACTAATCTTCTTCAAAAAGATGTACCTTTTGTTTTTGATGATGATTGTAAGGAAGCTTTTGAAACTCTAAAGAAAGCCTTAACAACTGCTCCCGTAGTTGAACCTCCTGATTGGAATTTACCTTTTGAAATTATGTGTGATGCTAGTGATTTTGTTGTAGGCGCTGTTCTTGGACAACGAGTAGATAAAAAATTAAATGTTATTCATTATGCTAGCAAAACTCTTGATGCTGCTCAAAGAAATTATGCTACTACCGAAAAAGAATTGTTAGTCGTAGTCTTTGCTTGTGATAAATTTAGATCTTATATTGTTGATTCAAAAGTTACGATTCACACTGATCATGCCGCAATTAGATACCTTATGACAAAGAAAGATGCTAAGCCGAGGCTTATTAGATGGGTACTTCTTTTGCAAGAATTTGATTTACATATTGTAGATAGGAAAGGTGCTGATAATCCCGTTGCTCGATAATTTGTCTAGATTGGAAAATATTGCTTATGATCATGTTCCCGTTAATGATAGTTTTCCAAATGAACAATTGGTCGTAATAAAGGTGAGCTCGCGAGACAGTCCTTGGTATGCTCGATTATGCTAACTTTATTGTTTCCAAGTACTTGCCTCCAACCTTTTCAGCTCAGCAGAGGAGGAAATTCTTTTATGACTTGAGGCATTATTTCGGGATGACCCACACTTATATAAAGAAGGAGTGGATGGTATTCTGCGAAGGTGTGTTCCCGAATATGAACAACAAGAGATATCGAGTAAATGTCATGGTAGTGCTTATGGAGGACATCACGCCGGAGATAGAACCGCGCAAAAGGTTCTACAATCAGGTTTTTATTGGCCAACTCTCTTCAAAGATGCAAGGAAGTTTATTTTATCTTGTGATGAATGTCAAAGGGTTGGTAATATCTCCAGTACGCAATGAAATGCCTATGAATTATACTCTTGTTATTGAACTCGTTTGATTGTTGGGGATTTGACTTCATGGGACCTTTTCCCTCTTCAGAAGGTAACACTCGATATACTTGTTGCTGTTGATTATGTTACTAAATGGGTGGAAGCCATACCTACAAAAAGTGCCGACGGTGAGACCTCTTTAAAAATGCTTTTAGATATTATTTTTCCTAGATTTGGAGTACCTAGATATATTATGACTGATGGAGGTTCTCATTTTATTCATGGAGGTTTTAGAAAAACTCTTGCTAGGTATGGTATTAATCATAGAATTGCTTCCGCTTATCACCCCCAAACTAGTGGTCAAGTAGAATTATCAAATAGAGAGATTAAATCTATTTTGGGGAAGACCGTTAATAAATCTAGAAAGAATTGGGCTAGTAAATTGAAAGAAGCACTATGGGCTTATAGAACTGCTTATAAAAACCCCATGGGAATGTCACCTTATAAAATGGTTTACGGAAAAGCTTGTCATTTACCTTTAGAACTAGAACACAAAGCTTATTGGGTCATTAGAGAATTAAATAAAGATCCTAAACTTGCCGGTAATAAGAGGTTGCTACAATTAAATTCTCTAGATGAATGGAGAAGTGAACCTTATGAAAATGCTAAACTCTTTAAAGAGAAAGTTAAGAAATGGCATGATAGAAGGATCATCAAAAGAGAGTTTAATATTGGGGATAAAGTCCTATTGTATCGGTCTCGTCTCAGATTCTTTGCAGGAAATTACTCTCGAAATGGGAAGGACCATATGTTGTTGAGGAGGTGTATCGTTCAGGAGCAATTAAAATTAGCTCTCTCCAAGGCAATGCTACGCAAGTGGTGAATGGACAAAGACTCAAGCATTATATCTCGGGTGATTCTTATAATGTTGATGTTGATATTATTCAAGTGGAAACACCGGAGGCTTTCATCAAAGGACAAATTGACAGTCCGCCAGAACTCGACTTTGAATAGGTAACAGTACTGGTAATGAAAAGTTCGCAATTTACTTTCCGAACAATATTTTTGCTGTTTTTGGAAAATATGAAAAATTACGAGATCGAAACGGAGTGGAAAAGACGCACGAGGGCGTGACACCACAGGCCGGCGCGGCCTGGCCTGGGCCCGCGCCGCCCTATGGTGGCACCGCCTCGTCGCCCCTTTCCGACTCTGGTTCGACCTGGTACTTTCCGTTTGTTCTGAATTTTTTTATTATATAATCCCCGGACCCCTGGAGGTCCGTATATCGTTTTCTCGACGTGTTTTGTTTCGAGCTGTTTCTGCCAGGATCTATTTTCAATCTAGGAGCACCATGGCCTCCGACAACAAGGGCAAAGGGCCTTCGAAGGAAGAAGTGAAAAGGGTGTCGTCAAAGCAAGAGCAACAAGCTGTGGGGAGTAAGCAAGTCTTGGTGGGATCTGTTGATACTCGACGTTCTTTCTCTCATAACTTGCAGGGACCCTTACCCCCTGCTCTTGGTCTCGACTCTTTCCCTGTGCTGGAAGAAGCTCTACGGACTACGGATGAGTTTTGTGGTCAATACCGGGCTCTAAGAAGAGAGGTGGAGATACTCAGGGAGGAGAATTACCGACTCCGTAGAATGCTGGGATATTACTTGATGCCCGTCACAGGTTCGCCATCGCCGACTTCGTATAACAATGAATCTCTTCGAGACTTAGTGCAGATTTGCCAAGCCGAGAAGTCGAAGCTGAAGGAGATCTGTAAGAAGCGCATGTGGGATTCATCACCACCATCGCCAAAGGAGTAATCCATCATCGGTATTGGCATCCCCTTGGTTTGTTCCAAGCTTGGGGGAGTGCCGCGGTATCACATTATCACTACCTTTTACTTTTTACTATCAAGTAGTGTCATATCATGAGTAGGGAAGTTATCGTATAAGATGGGTTGCAGTGTGGAAGTATCTTTCCTTTAGTTTGTCTATGTATCCCTTGGTGTGAGTTATCGTTATGGAATATTAATGAGAAGTCTTATCATTTACATATTGCACACCTTATTTTAGTTTGCAATTTCTACTATATGATTGATCTTGATTTTAGTATTGGTACCACTTTGGGAGCATTGAGTAAATCTATTTGGTTTTGGCAAACTTAGCAATGGTCAATAGCAACAACACTTTGAGTTTAAGAAGAATAGAGGAAATACATGTAGAAGATGTTATTATCTTTCTTATCAGTTCTTAGCTTGGTATTTTGAAGTTAAAACTGTTTGTGCTTACAAGTAAGATGCATGATTGTTTCTATCACATGTATATTTGTTTGTTTCCCTCAACTCCTATGCTTGCTAATTAACCTTGCTAGCCAAAGACCTGTACTGAGAGGGAATACTTCTCGTGCATCCAAACCTCGAACCCAAACCTATGCCATTTGTGTCCACCATATCTACCTACCGCATGGTATTTTCTCGCCATTCCAAGTAAATACTTCATGTGCTACCTTTAAACAATTCAAAACTTATTACTCTTTATTTGTGTCAATGTTTTATAGCTCATGAGGAAGTATGTGGTGTTTTATCTTTCAGCCTTGTTAGGCAGCCTCCACTAATGGACTAGTGGCTTCATCCACTTATCCTATAATTTTGCAATAAGAGCCGGCAACGGGGTTCCCAGCCCCAATTAATCAACTTTCATTAATAATTCTCTTCACATGTTTTGCCCTGATTCATCAGTAAGCAACTTAATTTTGCAATAGACACTCCTCCATGGTATGAGATTGTTGGAAGGCACCCGAGGATTCGGTTAGCCATGGCTTGTGTAAGCAAAGGTTGGGGGGAGTGTCATCCTTAAATGAACTAAAGTACATGTGTAAACAAAAGAGAAGAGGGATGATCTACCTTGCTGGTAGAGATAACGTCCTTCATGGGAGCCGCTCTTTGGAGGTCTGGTTTGGCAAGGGGGTTAGAGTACCCGCTACCGATCGTTGACAACGACAAACACCTCTCAAAACTTTACTTTTATTCTCTTTATATGATTTCAAAACTGAAACTCTAGCACATGATTTAATCCCTGCTTCCCTCTCGCGAAGGGCATGTCTTTTACTTTATGTTGAGTCGGTAAACCTATTTCCCTCCATCTCAAGCAAGCATTTGAGTTGTTGTGATCAAACTATTATATTGTGATCTCGCTTCATCATGTCTTTACTCTTTCTTGTTTAGTACAAGTTTTACCTGAATGAATATAGCTTTGAAAGTCATCAATGATTAATATGATTGAGTATGCAAGTTTACCATAAGCTTTTAATATGAGAGCGCTGCTCAATAGATAAGTATAAATTGTTAACTGTTCTCTGACCAAGAACAAAGTTTGCCATCACCAATTATGATTTCTTATGCACCTTTATTTGTGATTACCCTATACTTGTTTCAAGATGAGTTATATGAGGAAGTTGTTTACCATAATGTCTTGTGTGAATGAATATGATGCTTCTTGTCCGTATTTTATTTATCGACTCTTCACTCCATAAACATGTGGTCCTGTTTACCCAGTTCAGTTTCGCTTGGGGACAAGCGAAGTCTAAGCTTGGGGGAGTTGATACGTCCAATTTGCATCACTATTTTATATCATAATTTGCTGTTATTCATTGATATATTTCATATTGGGACACAATACTTATGTTATTTCATCTATTTTGCATGTTTCATGATTATTTGGAGATCGCGCACCGGAGCCAGGATTCTGCTGGAAAAAGCACCGTCAGGATGCAATATTTTGGAAGATCAACTGTGGAAAGAAATTTTACCAAAAATCCTATTTTTCCAGATGACGAAGGAAGCCAGAAGGGGGGAGCCAGCTGGACCCAAGGTGGGCCCACACCATAGGGCGGCGCGGCCCATGGCCTGGCCGCGCCACCATGTGGTGTGGCGCCCCCACAGCCCCTTTCGCCTCCTTTTCTTCGTGAAACCCTTCGTCCCGAAGACCTAAGCCACAGAGGAATCCTCACGAAGGGTTACAGCCGCCTCTGCGGGGCGGAGAACACCAGAGAGAAAAGAGCTCTCCGGCGGGCAGGAATCCGCCGGGGAAATTCCCTCCCGGAGGGGGAAATCGACGCCATCGTCACCGTCATCGAGCTGCACATCATCTCCATCACCATCATCATCATCTCCACCATCATCACCGCCGTCTCCACCGCTGGACATTGTCACCGCTGTAGCAATTTGGGTTTGATCTTGATTGTTTGATAGGGGAAACTCTCCCGGTACTGATTTCTACTTGTTATTGATGCTATTGAGTGAAACTATTGAACCAAGGTTTATGTTCAGATTGTTATTCATCATCATATCACCTCTGATCATGTTCCATATGATGTCTCGTGAGTAGTTCGTTTAGTTCTTGAGGACATGGGTGAAGTCTAAATGTTAGTAGTGAATTATGGTTGAGTAATATTCAATGTTATGATATTTAAGTTGTGGTGTTATTCTTCTAGTGGTGTCGTGTGAACGTCGACTACACGACACTTCACCATTTATGGGCCTAGGGGAATACATCTTGTACTCGTTTGCCAATTGCGGGGTTGCCGGAGTGACGAAACCTAAACCCCCGTTGGTATATCGATGCAAGAGGGATCGCAGGATCTCGCAGTTTAAGGCCGTGGTTAGATTTATCTTAATTACTTTCTTGTAGTTGCGGATGCTTGCAAGGGGTATAATCACAAGTATGTATTAGTCCTAGGAAGGGCGGTACATTAGCATAGGTTCACCCACACAACACTTATCAAAACAATGAAGATTAATCAGTCGTATGTAGCGAAAGCACTAGACTAAAATCCCGTGTGTCCTCGAGAACGTTTGGTCATTATAAGTAAACAAACCGGCTTGTCCTTTGTGCTAAAAAGGATTGGGCCACTCGCTGCAATTATTTCTCTCGCATTTTACTTACTTGTACTTTATTCATCCGTTACATCAAAACCCCCGAATACTTGTCTGTGAGCATTTACAGTGAATCCTTCATCGAAACTGCTTGTCAACACCTTCTGCTCCTCGTTGGGTTCGACACTCTTATTTATCGAAAGTACTACGATACACCCCTATACTTGTGGGTCATCAGTATTATCTGGCTCGCATTGTCCTTTAAGTTCATTAATCTCCCGCTGCTGCTGGTCTAGTTGGCGTTGGAACTCAGCCATCCGGTCATTCTGCACCTCCAGCTCGCGTTTTTTGCTCTCGCTCAGCATCTATAAGTGGCCGCGTCGTCCGGAAACCCAAGAGACCATGAAACACTAGGGCCGAAGCCTCTTGTTCGTCCTCCCTTTTCAGGATTACCGAGGACAAGCGTCAGCAAGTCTTTCTCTCTATTGGGAGCAAACTTCAGTTTTCCCGCTTTAATATCTGCCGTCACTTGAATCCATTTTTCCCTGGGTATCTTAACCTTGCTGTCACTTTCAACAAGGTTCCCTATCTTCATGTCATACTCACAGCCATGCCCAAGGAACCAATTTCGAGCCCTAATGTCCCATCTTTCTCGGATGGGTTCTGGAGTGATCCCATTCCGCTTCATCTCAGCCTCTTGTGCATCCCACTTAGGCACGGCTACTTCGTAGCCCCCTCGCCCCGTATGATGGTGATATAACTTTCTCTTGCATTCTTCTTGTTTTTCTTTGACAATGCCACAGCATCCTCTGAGCTCTTGTACTTCACAAATTCTTCCCAGTTGTGCTCCTGCTTCGATAGATAGCCTTCGAATACTGGAGGCTTCTTCTCGGCCTTATAAGTTTCCCATAACCGGCTCTTCCATGCCCGGAAAAGTTCCCCCATCTTCTGAAGAGCCCATTTCTTCACTAGCGCCTTCTGCTTGTCCATCTCACTCTCCGATTGCAATTGTGGCAAACTGAAATGTGCCATGAGGTCGTCAAAAAGCGAGTCTTTGTACCTATCGGCAACCTCACTTTCGGACACCTTCTTGGTCTTGTTCCATTCTTTAATAGTGATCGGGATGCGATCCCTAACCAGAACTCCGCACTAATTTTTAAATTTCGTTGAGACAGCTTTGGGTGCCACCGGTTTGCCTTTAGATGATATAGCTTCAATTGTGAAGTGGTCTTTCTTGGTCAACTTCTTTGTCGGGCCTCGTTTCTCCAACTTATATTCGGAGGCCTAAGAGAATAAAAATTAATTGATTTATATACATATGTACATATAGAATTCCATTAATGCCTCTAGTGATCGTATACCTCGCCTTCACCGGAGCACTCTACTTCTCCATCACCGGAGCCGCGGTCTTCTCCATCACCGGAGCCGCGGTTTTCTCCATCACCGGAGCCGCGGCCTTCTCCATCACCGGAGCCGCGGTCTTCTCCATCGGCTTCTAGCCCATCGCGGATTATGTCCTCGACTAGGTCTTCCTGTTCCAAGTCTCGATGGAATGGATCCATTGTTTCTGCAAAAAGTTAAATCGATAAGTACATGTTCTAACCCTAACCCTAACCAAACACTAACCAAACCCTAACCCTAACCACGGATGGGGTAGGCTCAAGGAGGGGAAGGCGGCGTGGAGCAGGGAGAAGAGGGCGTGTGAGGTAGAGGATCTCGACAATGCTCACGTGAGGAAGAGGGTTTTCGCAAGAGGGAGAGGGTGCGTGAGGGTGTCGGTGACTGGTGTTTGCGAGAGGGTGTTCACGAGAGGGAGAGGGCGCGTGAGGGTGTCAGCGACTGGTGTCGGCGAGAGGGAGAGGAGAGGGAAGTTGCGGCATTTCAGAGGTAGAGGAGAGGGAAGTTGCGGCGTCGGGGGTGTTCGCGAGAGGGAGATAAGAGGGGTGTTCGCAAGAGGGAGATGACGCGTGAGGGTGTCGGCGACTGGTGTCGGCGAGAGGGAGAGGAGAGGGAAGTTGCGGCGTTTCAGGGGTAGAGGAGAGGGAAGTTGCGGCGTCGGGGGTGTTCGCGAGAGGGAGAGAAGAGGGGTGTTCTCCCTCTCGCGAACACCCCCGACGCCGCAACTTCCCTCGGCGAGAGGGAGAGGGCCGGTGTCGGCGTCGGGTTCGTCGGTGGAGGAGTCGTCCACTAGGGCTATATACTAATTAATTATAAACTAACTAACTAAATACATGAACTAATTAACTAAATATATATACTAATTAATTATAAACTAAATAACTAACTAAATACATATACTAAAAAACTATAATAAATACATACACTGATTAACTATAAACTAATTACTAACTAAATGCATATACTAAATTATTATACATATACTAAATTACTATAAACTAACTAACTAACTAACTACATAAACTATACTAAATAAACTAACTAATTAACCATATACTAAATAACTATTAACTAAATAACTAAAAAATAAAAAAATGGCCGAGGCCGGCGCCGATACTGCCCCTGCTGGTGGCGCTACTTGAGGCGGCGGCGCCGGAGGAGCTCGAGGGAGGCGGCGCGGCGACCCCCGAGCGCGCGCGGCAGAGGGAGGCACGAGCGGCGCCGGAGGAGCTCGAGGGACGCGGCGCGGCGCGGCTGCGGCGGCGCCAGAGGAGCTCGAGGGAGGCGGCGCGACGGCGGGAAATTTTAGCAGCCTGGCGGCGTGAAATCGTCTAGGGTTGGCCTCCAGTGTCGCGGGTGGTGCCTCCAACCGCGACGCGGAGGTTATATACATACCACCCTTTTGTCGCGGGTGGTGGCAGGGCCCGCGACAAAAGCCCCCCTTTTATCGCGGGTCGTGCCACCACCCGCGATAAAAGGGTGGGTCTTTTGTCGCGGGTCGAGCCACCACCCGCGACAAAAGGGGGTGGGGGCTGATTCGTGGCACAGTGCATCCAACGGCTCCGGCCGTTTGTATCCAACGGCCTGGAGCCGTTGGACGAGGATCAGCACCAAATAGAACCCTGTTTAACTATTTTAAATCGATAAAAACTATTATTGTAATAACTTTTAAATGGTAACTCAAATAGAAATGTTTTATATATGAAAATTGATCAGAAAAATCCAATGAACATGAATATGACATCCATATACCTATTTGCATCTCACATCATATCAAACGTTGATAGTCGTGTATGTTTCACCCCTAATGATATGCGGAGTATTTTGGACACCGACTATGGTTTGCCCGCTCTGTTTAACTTTGATCCATTTCTGTTTCTTTTCTACTGTGCACCGCCGCCGTGCCACACGTGTCGCTTCCCCGTGCCACGTGTCGCCGCCGCTTCCATGTGCCTCACCCCGCCGCCGCCGGCTTGCGACATGTAGCCGCGGCTTACACGTGCCATGCCCCGCGTGCGCTATATAAAGCGCCGCGTGCGCGCGCAACCAGACGTCGCCGCCGCCTTCGCTCATTCATCTCCGGGATGCTGCCACGCCGTCGCGGGTCGTCCGGTTTCCGTGGCGTCCGAGCGGTAGGTTCTACGCTGAGATACGCGCCGGTGGATTCCGCCTCACCCTCGGCACGTGCAACACGCCAGAGCTAGCGGTGCGAGCTTACGATGCGGCGTCGTGGCGATTTCGGCGGCCACGGCGTGGCATGAACTTCCTGGATGTTGAATCACTAGAGGAGGCGAAGTTCCTCGCGCCAGCGCCGTGCCATGTCGACGACGAGGACCGTCGCCGGCACCGCCAGGTGCAGCGCGAGATCGCCATCGCCGAGCACGACGAGCAATTGATGCGCCAGTGGAGGGCGCAGTTCCCCAACAACGTCGACAACACCGACGCGTTCTTCGCTGACCTCAGGGCACAACGCAGGTCCAACATGCGCCACCGTCGGGCCGTCGCCGAGTTCGAGCTCGACAACCCGAATACAAATTGGGCCGAAGACGACCCTCGGTGGGACGATATTTGGACGGAGACAACCTCCGATGACGAGTAGAGACTAGACTAATCGTTTATCTATTTTAACTGTAATTTCAATAAAGTTGTTGTCTGTTGTTTTGGTTTAAATTTAGTTTATAAATCTTTGTCAGTTGTTTTAGTTTAAATTTAGTTTATAAAGTCGTTGTCGGTTGTTTTAGTTTAATAAAGTCGTTGTGGGTTGTTTTCAATAAAGTCGTTTTGAGAAATTTTATTACGATTGAACTGGAATTAAAGTAGAGAGCTCAACCAAAAATTAAGATACATGGCGAGATTCGAAAGTTGGAGTCATTCAGTCATAGTCGTGGCTAGCCCTATAAACGTCACCACTGTAGTCATCGTCGCTAGCATCGGGGTCGCGGTTGTCGAACCTCGGCGGATGAGCACGCGTGGGCTGGGACTGAGGGTAGCGCAGGCGGGGGCCACGGTAGGCCATGACGCTCTGGAGAGTCCGGCCGCGCCACCACAGCCGACGGCCGGCCTCGTTGAAGTTCGAACGAGGCGGGCCGTCCTCCTCGTACCTGGCAAGCGCACTCTCACGCCGATTGATGAAGAAGTTGTCCCAAGTCGAGCTGTAGTCGGGATGCCACTGGGGATTCCTCCGCTGCTCTGGCGTGAGCTCGAAGTAGTAGTGGTTCATGATGGCCATCTCGCGCGCCACACCTAGAGGGATAGGAGGGACCGGTACTCCTCCGACACTCAGCAACCAGCCGGTCGGGACGCGGTAGCCTGGCGGGCAGGGGTAGTTCGAGGCGCAAAGCGCCTCCGCCTCCCGGGGTGTTAGAGATATGATGGAAGACATGGGAGAGAGTGATGAGGTTTGCAGATATGAGTCTAGATGTGATATGTATGGAGGCCAAGCCTACATATATATAGTGAAAAAATGGCGGGAAGACAGAGGCGGGAAGCGGTGGAAAGCGCGGGAAGAAAATAGGCGGGAACGCAGTGGCGCAGGAAACTTTCATCCCGGGTGGGGGCTCAAACCGGGAAAAAAGATAGGGGGCCTTCTCTGGGGGAGGCTTATCTAGGAGGGCCTCATCTGGACGTGTCGGTAACCTTTAGTCCCGGCTGGTGGGTGAAACCTGGACTAAAGCTATCGGCAGGATAAGGACGCGTGGGTGGACGCACTGCTCGATGACATAAAGCATGTAGCGCACGACACCCTGTCAAAGGAACAAGACAAAGTAGAAGCGGCGCCTTGCCTATAAAAGGAACACCGATACGCATTGTCAAGCAGATCAACAAGCAGATCAACAAGCATGTAGGGAGAGTTTCATCCCCATGGATGGAGGAAAGGTTTGGGAAATCTCCCGTGGCGCAGCTTCTTGAAGATGTCGTTGGTGCACACGCCCTACGGCATCTAAGGAAGCTGCGCCTCGGAAAAATTTCCCTGCTAGCCTGTGAAAGACTCCATGTCCTCTAACAGTATTGGGGAAAGGGTTGGGAAATCTCCCGTGGCGCAGTGATGTCTACGGGAGCTTCTATTCTTGTAGACAGTGTTGGACCTCCAAGAGCAGAGGTTTGTAGAACAGCAGCAAGTTTCCCTTAAGTGGATCACCCAAGGTTTATCGATCTCAGGGAGGAAGAGGTCAAAGATATCCCTCTCATGCAACCCTGCAACCACAAAGCAAGAAGTCTCTTGTGTCCCCAACACACCTAATAGGTGCACTAGTTCGGCGAAGAGATAGTGAAATATAGGTGGTATGAATAAGTAGTAGCAACGGCACCGGAAAAGTGCTTTGCCCAGGACAAGTAAACAAGCAGTAGTAATGCAGCAAGTAGTAACGCAAGAAAACAGGAAACAAGCAGCGATAGCAGTATTTAGGAACAAGGCCTAGGGATTAGACTTTCACTAGTGGACACTCTCAACTTTGATCACATAACAGAATAGATAAATGCATACTCTACACTCTTGTTGGATGATGAACACATTGCGTAGGATTACACGAACCCTCAATGCCGGAGTTAACAAGCTCCACAATTCAATGTTCATATTTAAATAACCTTAGAGTGCAAGAAAGATCAACACGACTAAACCAAGTACTAACATAGCATGCACACTCGTCACCTTCACGCCACGTAGGAGGAATAGATCATATCAATACTATCATAGCAATAGTTAACTTCACAATCTACAAGAGATCATGATCATAGCATACGCCAAGTACTAACACGGATGCACACACTCGTCACCATTACACCGTGCAGGAGGAATAAAACTACTTTAATAACACATCACTAGAGTAGCACATAGATAAATTGTGATACAAAACATATTGCAATCATAAAGAGATATAAATAAGCACTTCACTACGCCATTCATAACGAGTGAGTAAGTATTCTGTGAAATATAGCCTAAGAGACCCACACGGTGCACACACTGTCACCTTTACACACGTGGGACAAGGAGTCTCCGGAGATCACATAAGTAAAACTCACTTGACTAGCATAGTGACATCTAGATTACAAGCATCATCATATGAATCTCAATCATGTAAGGCAGCTCATGAGATTATTGTATTGAAGTACATAGGAGAGAGATGAACCACATAGCTACCGGTACAGCCCCGAGCCTCGATGGAGAACTACTCCCTCCTCATGGGAGCAGCAGCGGTGATGAAGATGGCGGTGGACATGGCAGCGGTGTCGATGGGGAAGCCTTCCGGGGGCACTTCCCCGCTCCGGCAGGTGCCGGAACGGAGACTCCTGTCCCCCGGATCTTGGCTTCGCGATGGCGGCGGCTCCGGAAGGTTTTCCGTATCGTGGTTCTTCGTATCGTGGTTTTCTCGACGGAGGCTTTAAATATGCGGAAGGGCAGCGTCGGAGGGTCGAAGAGGCGGTGGCACCATAGGCCGGCGCGGCCGTGGCCCGTGCCGCGCCACCCTATCATCCGGGGCCCACAGGGCCCCCTCCGGCGGCTCTCGGGTGTTCCGGATGCTTCCGGTGAAAATAGGAACTCGGGTCTTGACTTCGTCCGATTCTCGAGAATATTTCGTTACTAGGATTTCTGAAACCAAAAACAGCAGTAAAACAGGAACCGGCTCTTCGACATCTTGTTAATAGGTTAGTTCCGTAAAATGCACGAATATGACATAAAGTGTGCATAAAACATGTAGGTATCATCAATAATATGGCATGGAACATAAGAAATTATCGATACGTCGGAGACGTATCAAGCATCCCCAAGCTTAGTTCCGCTTCGTCCCGAGCAGGTAAAACGATAACAAAGATAATTTCTGAAGTGACATGCCATCATAACCTTGATCATACTATTTGTAAACATATGTAATGAATGCAGCGATCAAAACAATGGTAATGACATGAGTAAACAAGTGAATCATAAAGCAAAGACTTTTCATGAGTAGTACTTCAAGACAAGCATCAATAAGTCTTGCATAAGAGTTAACTCATAAAGCAATAAATCAAAGTAAAGGTATTGAAGCAACACAAAGGAAGATTAAGTTTCAGCGGTTGCTTTCAACTTGTAACATGTATATATCATGGATAATTGTCAACATAGAGTAATATAACAAGTGCAATATGCAAGTATGTAGGAATCAATGCACAGTTCACACAAGTGTTTGCTTCTTGAGGTGGAGAGAGATAGGTGAACTGACTCAACATAAAAGTAAAAAGAATGGTCCTTCAAAGAGGAAAGCATCGATTGCTATATTTGTGCTAGAGCTTTTATTTTGAAAACATGAAACAATTTTGTCAACGGTAGTAATAAAGCATATGAGTTATGTAAATTATATCCTACAAGTTGCAAGTTAGTATACTAATAGTGCCCGCACCTTGTCCTAATTAGCTTGGACTACCGGATCATTGCAATGCACATGTTTTAACCAAGTGTCACAATGGGGTACCTCCATGCCGCCTGTACAAAGGTCTAAGGAGAAAACTCGCATTTTGGATTTCTCGCTTTTGATTATTCTCAACTTAGACATCCATACCGGGACAACATGGACAACGGATAATGGACTCCTCTTTAATGCATAAGCATGTGGCAACAATTATTATTCTCATATGAGATTGAGGATATATGTCCAAAACTGAAACTTCCACCATGATTCATGGCTTTAGTTAGCGGCCCAATGTTCTTCTCTAACAATATGTATGCTCCAACCATTAAGGTGGTAGATCTCTCTTACTTCGTACAAGACGGACATGCATAGCAACTCACATGATATTCAACAAAGAATAGTTGATGGCGTCCCCGTAAACATGGTTATCGCACAACAAGCAACTTAATAAGAGATAAAGTGCATAAGTACATATTCAATACCACAATAGTTTTTAAGCTATTTGTCCCATGAGCTATATATTGCAAAGGTGAATGATGAAATTTTAAAGGTAGCACTCAAGCAATTTACTTTGGAATGGCGGATAAATACCATGTAGTAGGTAGGTATGGTGGACACAAATGGCATAGTGGTTGGCTCAAGGATTTTGGATGCATGAGAAGTATTCCCTCTCGATACAAGGTTTAGGCTAGCAAGGTTATTTGAAACAAACACAAGGATGAACGGTACAACAAAACTCACATAAAAGACATATTGTAAACATTATAAGACTCCATACCGTCTTCCTTGTTGTTCAAAACTCAATACTAGATGTTATCTAGACTATAGAGAAACCAAATATGCAAACCAAATTAGCAAGCTCTAAGTGTTTCTTCATTAATGGGTGCAAAGCATATGATGCAAGAGCTTCAACATGAGCACAACAATTGCCAAGTATCAAATTATCCAAGACATTTTAGAGTTACTACATGTAGCATTTTCCAATTCCAACCATATAACAATTTAACGAAGAAGAAACTTCGCCATGAATACTATGAGTAGAGCCTAAGGACATACTTGTCCATATGCTACAGCGGAGCGTGTCTCTCTCCCATAAAGTGAATGCTAGGATCCATTTTATTCAAACAAAACAAAAACAAAAACAAACCGACGCTCCAAGCAAAGTGCATAAGATGTGACGGAATAAAAATATAGTTTCGTGGGAGGAACCTGATAATGTTGTCGATGAAGAAGGGGATGCCTTGGGCATCCCCAAGCTTAGACGCTTGAGTCTTCATAAAATATGCAGGGGTGAACCACCGGGGCATCCCCAAGCTTAGAGCTTTCACTCTCCTTGATCATATTGTATCATACTCCTCTCTTGATCCTTGAAAACTTCCTCCACACCAAACTCGAAACAACTCATTAGAGGGTTAGTGCATAATAAAAATTAACATGTTCAGAGGTGACACAATCATTCTTAACACTTCTGGACATTGCATAAAGCTACTGGACATTAATGGATCAAATAAATTCATCCAACATAGCAAAAGAGGCAATGCGAAATAAAAGACAGAACCTGTCAAAACAGAACAGTCCGTAAAGATGGATTTTATTAGGGCACCAGACTTGCTCAAATGAAAATGCCCAAATTGAATGAAAGTTGTGTACATATCTGAGGATCATGCACGTAAATTGGTTTAATTTTATGAGCTACCTACAGGGAGGTAGACCCAGATTCATGACAGCAAAGAAATCTGAAACTTCGCAGTAATCCAAATCTAGTACTTACTTTACTATCAAAGACTTTACTTGGCACAACAAAACATAAAACTAAGATAAGGAGAGGTTGCTACAGTAGTAAACAACTTCCAAGACACAAATATAAAACAAAGGACTGTAGCAAAATAACACATGGGTTATCTCCCAAGAAGTTCTTTCTTTTTAGCCATTAAGATGGGCTCAGCAGTTTTAATGATGCACTCACAGGAAATAGTATTTGAAGCAAAAGAGAGCATCAAGGGGCAAATTCAAAACACATTTAAGTCTAACATGCTTCCTATGCATAGGAATCTTGTAAATAAACAAGTTCATGAAGAGCAAAGTAACAAGCATAGGAAGATAAAACAAGTGTAGCTTCAAAAATTTCAAGCACATAGAGAGGCATTTTAGTAACATGAAAATTTCTACAACCATATTTGCCTCTCTCATAATAACTTTCAGTAGCAACATGAGCAAACTCAACAATATAACTATCACATAAAGCATTCTTATCATGAGTCTCATGCATAAAATTATTACTCTCCACAAAGGCATAATCAATTTTATTAGTTGTAGTGGGAGCAAATTCAACAAAGTAGCTATCATTATTATTCTCATCAAGTGTAGGAGGCATAGTATAATCACAACAAAATTTACTCTCCATAGTAGGTGGCACCAAAAGACCACTATCATCATAATCATCATAAATAGGAGGCAAAGTATCATCAAAGAAAATTTTCTCCTCAATGCTTGGGGGACTAAAAAGATCATGAAAACCAGCTTCCCCAAGCTTAGAACTTTCTATATCATTATCAACAATGGTGTTCAAAGCGTTCATACTAATATTACTACCAAGCATGCAAATAAGATTCCATAGGTTTTTTAATTTTCGCATCAAACAATCCATGTTTTAAATCAGGAAATAGAATAAGAAGCTCATTGTTGTCCATTATGCCAAACTAGTGTAAACAAGAAACAAAAAGATGCAATTGCAGGATCTAAAGGAAATAGCTTCGAGCACATACACAACAGCGCCAGAAAAGTACTTTACCTGAGACCGGAGTATGAGTGCCTTTTACCTTTCCTCCCCGGCAACGGCGCCAGAAAAGTGCTTGATGTCTACGGGAGCTTCTATTCTTGTGGACAGTGTTGGGCCTCCAATAGCAGAGGTTTGTAGAACAGCAAGCAAGTTTCCCTTAAGTGGATCACCCAAGGTTTATCGATCTCAGTGGAGGAAGAGGTCAAAGATATCCCTCTCATGCAACCCCGCAACCACAAAGCAAGAAGTCTCTTGTGTCCCCAACACACCTAATAGGTGCACTAGTTCGGCGAAGAGATAGTGAAATACAGTGTGGTATGAATAAGTAGTAGCAACGGCACCAAAAAAGTGCTTTGCCCAGGACAAGTAAACAAGCAGTAGTAATGCAGCAGTAGTAACGCAAAGAAAACAAGAAACAAGCAGCGATAGCGATATTTAGGAACAAGGCCTAGGGATTAGACTTTCACTAGTGGACACTCTCAACTTTGATCACATAACAGAATAGATAAATGCATACTCTACACTCTTGTTGGATGATGAACACATTGCGTAGGATTACACGAACCCTCAATGCCGCAGTTAACAAGCTCCACAATTCAATGTTCATATTTAAATAACCTTAGCGTGCAAGAAAGATCAACACGACTAAACCAAGTACTAACATAGCATGCACACTGTCACCTTCACGCCACGTAGGAGGAATAGATCATATCAATACTATCAAAGCAATAGTTAACTTCACAATCTACAAGAGATCATGATCATAGCATACGCCAAGTACTAACACGGATGCACACACCGTCACCATTACACCGTGCGGGAGGAATAAAACTACTTTAATAACACATCACTAGAGTAGCACATAGATAAATTGTGATACAAAACATATTGCAATCATAAAGAGATATAAATAAGCACTTCACTACGCCATTCATAACAGTGAGTAAGTATTCTGTGAAATATAGCCTAAGAGACCCACACGGTGCACACACTGTCACCTTTACACACGTGGGACAAGGAGTCTCCGGAGATCACATAAGTAAAACTCACTTGACTAGCATAGTGACATCTAGATTACAAGCATCATCATATGAATCTCAATCATGTAAGGCAGCTCATGAGATTATTGTATTGAAGTACATAGGAGAGAGATGAACCACATAGCTACCGGTACAGCCCCGAGCCTCGATGGAGAACTACTCCCTCCTCATGGGAGCAAGCAGCGGTGATGAAGATGGCGGTGGACATGGCAGCGGTGTCGATGGGGAAGCCTTCCGGGGCACTTCCCCGCTCCGGCAGGTGCCGGAACAGAGACTCCTGTCCCCCAGATCTTGGCTTCACGATGGCGGCGGCTCTGGAAGGTTTTCCGTATCGTGGTTCTTCGTATCAGGGTTTTCTCGACGGAGGCTTTAAATAGGCGGAAGGGCAGCGTCAGAGGGTCGAAGAGGCGGTGGCACCATAGGCTGGCGCGGCCAGGGCCCGTGCCGCGCCACCCTATCATCCGGGGCCCACAGGGCCCCCTCCGGCGGCTCTCGGGTGTTCCGGATGCTTCCGGTGAAAATAGGAACCTGGGTCTTGATTTCGTCCGATTCCGAGAATATTTCGTTACTAGGATTTCTGAAACCAAAAACAGCAGAAAACGAGAACCGGCTCTTCGGCATCTTGTTAATAGGTTAGTTCCAGAAAATGCACGAATATGACATAAAGTGTGCATAAAACATGTAGGTATCATCAATAATATGGCATGGAACATAAGAAATTATCGATACGTCGGAGACGTATCACGCAGCTTCTCGAAGATGCCGTTGGTGCACATGCCCTACGGCATCTTCGGAAGTTGCGCATCGGAAAAATTTCCCTGCAAGCTTGTGAAAGACTCCATCTCCTCTAACAGTATTGGGGAAAGGGTTGGGAAATCTCCCGTGGCGCAGCTTCTCGAAGATGTCTTTGGTGCACACGCCCTACGGCATCTTCGGAAGCTGCACCTCGGAAAAAATTTCCTGCAAGCCCGTGAAAGACTCCATCTCCTCTAACAGTATTGGGAAAGGGTTGGGAAATCTCCCGTGGCGCAGCTTCTCGAAGATGTCGTTGGTGCACACGCCCTACGACAGCTTCGGAAGCTGCGTCTCGGAAAAATTTCCCTGCAAGCCCGTGAAATACTCCATCTCTAATAGTATTGGGAAAGGGTTGGGAAATCTCCCGTGGCGCAGCTTCTCGAAGATGTCGTTGGTGCACACGCCCTACGGCATCTTCGGAAGCTGCGCCTCGGAAAAAATTCCCTGCAATCCCGTGAAAGACTCCATCTCCTCTAACAGTATTGGGAAAGGGTTGGGAAATCTCCCGTGGCGCAGCTTCTCGAAGATGTTGTTGGTGCACACGCCCTACGGCATCTTCGGAAGCTGCGCCTCGGAAAACTATATATTAAGAATACATTATTACATTACAGGTTTAAATATCGCCAACCTAGTGCTGTGGTTTTCTTCTACGCCGTAGCCATGGAAAATCTTCATCATTTAGCAAGATGCTTGGGTCAATCTTCACCTTGAAGGGCGGAATTTATTTAAACTTATTATAATCTTCTGACATGTCTGTCTTGTCATCCACTCCCACGATGTTTCTTTTCCCGGAAAGAACTATGTGGCTCTTTGGCTCCTCGGTTGATGTATTCTTTTGTTGATTTCTTTTTCTCGATTTGCGACATGTCCTTCACGTAGAAAACTTGAGCCACCTCGTTGGCTAGGACGAATGGCTCGTCCATGTATGCAAGATTGTTGAGATCCACTGTTGTCATGCCGTACTTATCGTCTACCTGTACACCGCTGAGCTTCACCCATTTGTGCCGAAACAAAGGGACCTTAAAAGTGGATCCATAGTCAAGTTTCCATATCTCCTTTATGTACCCATAATATGTGGTGGTCTACCCATTCTCGTCTTTTGCATCGAAGCGGACACCACTGTTTTGGTTGGTGCTCTTTTTTATCTTGGGCGATCGTGTAAAATGTATTCCCATTTATCTTGTACCTTGGAATGTACATATGTTTGAAGATGGTAACCTGGCCAACAAGTACAGCTGCTCTCCAACAGTGGTGTCACTCATGAGATGTATTTGCAACCAACTGCCGAAGGTATTCATGTGTTGACGTGTAATCAATGACTCGGGCTAGCCCGGGTTTATTTCTCGTAAAACATTGTTGTGTTTCTCGATGTACGGAGCCACCAAGTTGGAATTGTATAGAACTGTGTAGTGTGCTTTATTGAAAGAAATCTTGTCCCTGCACACCGTTGCTTTCCTTCCTAGTGCGCCTTTTCCAGTCAGCCTCCCCTCATACCGAGATTCAGGAACACCAATCGGCTTAAGGTCAGGAAGAAAGTCAACACAAAACTCATTGACCTCCTCAGTTCCGTAGCCCTTTGAGATACTTCCTTCCGGCCTATCTCGGTTATGAACATATTTCTTTAAGACTCCCATGAATCTCTCGAATAGGAACATATTGTGTAGAAATAAAGGACCGAGAATTCTAATCTCTTCAACTAGGTGAACGAGGAGGTGCGTCATAATATTGAAGAAGGATGGTGGGAGCAACACCTCGAAGCTGACAAGACATTCGACCACATCATCCTGTAATCCTGACAAAGTTTCTGGATCCATTACCTTCTGAGAAATCGCGTTGAGGAATGCACATATCTTCACAATGGCTAGTCGAACATTTTCTGGTAGAAGTCCCCTCAATGCAACTGGAAGCAATTGTGTCATAAGCACGTGGCAGTCATGGGACTTTAGGTTCTGGAATTTTTTCTCCTTCATATTTACTATTCCCTTTATATTCTACGAGAAACCAGACGGAACCTTGATACTGAATAGGGCTTCAAAAAAGATCTCCTTCTCTTGTTTGGTAAGAGCGTAGCTGGCAGACCCTTCAAACTGCCCTCGATGATTGCCGTTTCATCCTTTATGACGTTCCTGGTCCTCCCGCGCTTCTGTTGTATCTTTTGTCTTCCCATACACGCCCAGAAAACCTAGAATATTCACACAAAGATTCTTGGTCAGGTGCATCACGTCGATTGCAGAGTGGACTTCCAGGACTTTCCAATATTCTAGCTCCCAAAAAAAAAGATTTCTTCTTCCACATGGGCGCGTGTCCGTCAACGTCTTTCGGAACAGGTCCATTGTCTGGACCCTTTCCAAAGATAACATTTAAATCCTTGACCATGTCAAATACATCAGCACCACTACGGGGGACAGGCTTCGGACGGTGGTCTTCCTCGCCATTGAAATGCTTGCCTTTTTTCCTTAAGGCATGCTTGCACGGAAGGAAACGGCGATTGTACGGGTACACATTTTTCCTACTTTCCCCAAATATTTACTTTCAGTCTCATCTAAACAGCGTGTGCATGCATTGTATTCTTTGTTCGTCTATCCTGAAATGTTACTAAGAGCAGGCCAATCATTGATGGTTACGAATAGCAACGCTCGTAGGTCAAATTCTTGCTCGGTGTGCTCATCCCACACACGTACACCTGGTTTGGCCCACAACTCCAAAAGTTCATCAACTAATGGCCTTAGGTACACATCAATGTCGTTACCGGGTTGCTTTGGGCCTTGGATAAACACTGGCATCATAATGAACTTCCGCTTCATGCATAACCAAGGAGGAAGGTTGTAGATACATAGTCACGGGCCAGGTATTGTGACTGCAGCTCTGCTCCCCAAAAGGATTCATGCCATCTGTACTTAGACAGTTAGACCAAACCATAAGTTCCTTGCCTCACCTGCAAAATTCGGGAACTCTCTCCCGATGTTTCTCCACTGCCGACCATCAGCGGGGTGCCTCAACATCGCGTCTTTCTTACGTTCTTCCATGTGCCATCGCAACAACTTGGCATGCTCTTTGTTTCTGAACAAACGTTTCAACCGTGATATTATAGGAGCATACCACATCACCTTCGCAGGAACCCTCTTCCTGGGTGGCTTGCCATCAACATCACCAGGGTCATCTTTTCTGATCTTACACCGCAATGCACTGCATATCGGGCATTTATTCAAATTCTCGTACTTTTCACCGCGGTAGAGGATACAGTCATTAATGCATGCATTTATCTTCTGCACATCTAATCCTAGAGGGCAGACAATCTTCTTTGCTTCATACGTATTGACGGGCAATTCGTTATTTCTTGGAAACAGCTTATTTAATATTATCAGCAATTTTTCAAATCCCGAGTCAGTCACACCGGCCTCTGCCTTCCATTTCAGCAATTCCAATATGCTACCCAGCTTTCTCTGCCCATCTTCACAACCTGGGTACAACAATTTGTGGTGGTCCTCTAACATCTTGTTGAACTGCAACCTCTCCTTATCCGTGCCACAGTCTCTCCTTGCATCAGAAATGGCCCGACGAAGATCATCATCAACAGGATCATCTGATGCCTGTTCTTTACCTCCTTCTTTTTCATTGTCTCCATTGCGGTATCATCGCATTCAGAGAACATAGACTAGTACTGGTCATCATTATCTTCTTCTTCATCTCTGATAACCCCTCCGTGCTTGGTCCAAACATTATAGCTGGACATGAATTCGAACCGAAGTTGGTGGCTCTTAATGTCTCTTGAGCAAGAGTAATCCTTCTCATTCTTACATTTCAGACATGGACAACACATAAAACCTTGCTTCGACTTGTTGGCCTCGGCCACAAGCAGGAAAGAATTCACGCCCTCTCTGAAAGTGGGAGCACATCGGTTACCGTACATCCATGGATGACTCATCTGCATCATAAGTACAATTATGTATCAGATGCAATCACCTTGCTAAAATTAGTATTGTACGAATTATGGTACGGCCCGCGATAAAAGGCCCGGGCCGCTCCAAAGGGTTTCGGAGAGACATGGCCAGGCCATTTGTCGCGGATTCGGACGCGCCCGCGACAAAAGGCTTCCACGAAAACCCTCTTTTCCACTAGTGGATGAACGACGAGTGCGCTAAGTCTGCCCCGCGTGCCGGCGTAAACGGTAAGCATCTGCTTCTTGATGACTACGTCGCTTTGGTCCTGGCCATGCCCAGGGAGACGCCCAGAGAGACCGAGGGCCTCTCTTACATCACCGACCTGGGCAAGCTCCTGGGCCAGTCGGAGGGCTGGATCGAGGAGCAAGAGTAGCTGTACAGGGAACGGGCTGCCCTTTTCAACAGGATCAACGACCAGTTCGTGCAGTTCCAGGACAGCATCCGTGACAAGTGGATCAGCCAGGGCTACGTCGAGGTCGAGGGAGACTTCGATGCCAACCTCGCCGAGGTGCAGGAGTTCAGCAGCCAGCTGTGGAATAAAAACAGCGACTTCTCTAGCCTTATATGATCGCTGCAAATCCAGAGAGGCTTCTATGTGATGAAAGTAAACTGCAGAGTATGATGGCCCTAGCTTGAATCTAACCGAGAAGATATCTACTACCTCACTTTTGAAATAAGGGTCTCAGTCTTGTATCTAGACATATTTTTATTGTAGATCCATCCGTTTTACAGTAATTTTATCTATATAAAGGTGCGATACTTATTTTGGAACGAAGGAGTATCTACTTAGCCATGTCTATCTGTAATTCTGTATATCTATTACGTATCAATCTGCCCATGTCAACCCGTAGGTTGTAGCTAAGTTATGCCCACCTATTCCCCTTTGAAAATAAAAGTTATGCCATCCTATTTAAGTGAACCTCACCTGACTATGGATATTATTAGCACTCCATAACTAACTTGTGTTTGATGATCAATCATATGTTTGTTATTGCCATGTTTTTGTTGCGCGCCCTAAATGTAGGGTTTTACGATTTTTAGTATTTAGAGTTTTAGGTTTTAGGGTTTAAGGTCCCAGAAGCATATGTTTTGTTCTTGGTACTGTCTTACTGCAATTTAGACTAACTTGTGTCATGTTAGATGCTAACAGTTATCGTCTGTAATCATTAGTAAAAAAATATGCCACATAAGCTGAGATTGGTTGATCTCACCTTTTACATTTTTTTTTGGGATAAATGGCGCTTCATTATTAAAAAATTTAGGCATTACACCTAGCCTCTGCATAACTAAGACGCACACAATCATTCAAGTATTAGATAGAACCAAAAAACTATTCGAACAAGAAAATCAAAAAAATCCAACAAGTCTAAGCTTTTGCCGCAATCCGCCGATTATGCAGCCACCCATGTTGGGAAATAAACTTCTTGGCCATACTCTTGAACCGTGTACACACCTCCGTAAAGAGATCGCGATTCTCCAACCGTTGAAGTGGCGACCATGAACGAGCAAAGCCGTACATCAGTAAATAACATGCATGATAGAAGAATTTTTATCATCAAAAAACTTGTCATTTTTACATAGCCAAAGCGACCATACAACAGCAATCGCGCCCACCCTGATAAGCATTTTATACCTGGACTCCACCCCATTCAGCGGGTTGCCAAAAACATTTGCAATGCTGCGAGGTGGGTATATGGTAGAACCTATCTAAATGATTGACCATATAGACGTAGCAAACCGATATTTGAAGAAAATGTGTTTTACTGTCTCTTTTTCGTGACAAAAAGCACATTTCGTACAACCCTCTGCCACTTGCGTTTTGGAAGGTTATCTTTAGTAAGAATCACACCCTGACGATGATACCATGCAAATACCTTTGTTTTTAGAGGTATCTTCATCTTCTAGATGGATTTATTGTTAAAAACCGGTTGACTAGGTATAATTAATGCTTTGCATATGGAGTTTACCGAGAATACACCATTCTTGGTAAGGCTCCAACGGAATTCATCCGTCCCCTGAACCAACTGGGTTAAAGCTAATCTATGTAGAAATTCATTCCAAGCAGCAAGACGAGGACCAATAATATCACGCATGAACGTCATAGAGGGCGGAAAAGTTTCCATCACCTTCTACAAGGTATTTTCCTTACATCGAATAATATTGTACAAGGCTAAATATTGTTCGTGAAAAGTGGTTGTGCCCAACCATCTATCCTCTTAGAACCGTATCTCCGAACCATTCCTGATGGAGATAGAACCATATGGGAAAAAATGCTTCTTAGTTGCCATAATAACACCCCAAAAGTGTGAATCTTCCGGTTTCTAAATAACCTGAGGTATTGCTTTTGAACCCATATATTTTTTCCACACTAGTTGTTGCCAAACACCATCCTCAGTTAACAACCTGGCCAGCCATTTACCTAGCATGAACCCCAAGTCCATCTTGATCTTTTGGACGACAAACAACACTTCATTTCATCAACCGATAGTTTTTCTTCTCACTATCCTCTTGCCAAAAGAATCTTGATCGAAAATAATTCAATCTATGCAAGACACCTTTGGGCAATTGGAAGAAAAATATCATATACAACACCATGTTCTGAGTTTATGAGAACTAATCTTCCCCCGAGGGATAATAATTTTCCTTTGCAGCTACTAAGACGTTTTTGAAGTCTTTCCTCAACAAGTTTCCATTCAGCCAACGTTAGTCTCCGATAACAAATCAGAATATCAAGATAGCTAATTGGAAAACAACCAAGCCAACATCCAAATAACTCGGCATGTATGTTGGCATCGTCTTTAACTTCGCCGAAATAGAACAATTCACCTTTATGAAAATTAATCTTAAAACCTGACAGTTGCTCGAATGATGAAAGAATTAGCTTCAGATTTCGTGCTTTCTCCAAGTCATGATACGTAAATAAAACTGCGTCATCAGCATACTGAAGGATAGATAAACCCCCATCAACCAAATGAGGAACTACCCCTTCAATTTGACCATCAACTTTAGCATGCTCAATAATAATAGCAAGCATATCCGCCACAATGTTAAACAACATTGAAGATAAGGGATCGCCTTGCCTCGAACGTTTTTTTTGGTCTGGAAATATCTATCAATGTCATCATTGACCTAATGGCAACACTTCTTTCAAAAATAAAATTATTAATTAGAGAGCACCACTCATCAGAAAAACCTTTCATCTTCAGTATTTGTTAAAGAAAAGACCATTTAACTTTATCATAGGTTTTTTAAAAGTCAATTTTGGGTATGATCCCATTCAACTTTTTGCGATGCATCTCATGGATTGTTTCATGCAAAGTCACAACTCCATCAAGGGTGTTTCTACCTTGCATAAAAGCAATCTGAGATGGACGCACCTTTTGGTCGACCATGGAATTTAGTCTAATCTCACCTTTTACATTCAAGTGTTGTCTCTATTTCTAGCCGTCTCTGTTGCAAACATGTAAAACTCTTCGCTTCTCTGTTGTCAGTAAGTGGGATTGTTGTGTTGAGATTTCATTATACGCTGCCCCTGGTGGTCTTGTTTCAAAAAAAAAAAAAAGATGCCAAATCAGAAGGCTCAAAAACTCCTCTTGAGGATGGGATCAATATGCGTGGGGTTGTCCAACAACGGTAGACTGACGAATGCGCTAAATGCTAGTCTGCTCTTGGACATTGTGCCTGGGACATACCACGAAGCAGTAAACGATCAATGCAAATTCGTATTGCAAATAAGTCATATATGCTCGAGAGGAGCGCGTCCATGGGGTATTGGGGTGATCCCTTTACTCAACCAAAAAGATATCGCACGAACGTAGAAATTCATTTGTTGTTGGAACGCAAAGCCATAGATCATCTAAGCAAGCAGAGCAAAGCCCTAGTGCCTTACTGCCGTGGCTTCAAGTTACATTCTGCGTTACAACCTTTTGCACGAGCCCTTATTTGTGAAGAGTGGAGACCGAAGGGACAAGAGACCTGGTACGATTTAGCCGATTTAGCCGACAAAAACACTCAGAGACAAAGGTTCAATAATAAGAAACATCTCTCCTGCCTCCTGATTCCTGCACAGACTTGCTGTACACCAAAATCGGCCAAGTCAAACACTGTAAGTTAACAAAAGACAAATAGCCAATTAGGAGTGGTTAACCGATACGCCTTCATGTACTCCGTACAGTCTAAGTGCTTAACAGGCACCAATCATTTAATCACCAGGCCCTAAGCATCCGATTCCATTTTTTCAGTACGCTCTGAGCCGAGCTCCCTCCACGTAGTTTCCTAAATCACTTCTCTATTCATCTTGTCCCATGCATTCAGCCGAAGAAAACTGTCTGCTTCAAAAATATTCAGAGAAAGAAGATCTAGTCGTCAAATAAAAAAAAGAAAATATCAGTACTGGAGTAGTATCATTTATTCAGGGAACGCGAACACGTTTCCTGCTATGCCTTTATATCATAGAAAAAATTAGTGTGCACGATCGCAGCAGATAGGATTCAGGTCGCGGCGACCGACAGATTTCTGCGCGTTTTATATTAAGCTTAAGGCAAGAGAAACGCCACCAAAGTTCAGATTACAATCGGCCACCGTTATGCGAGGCACAACAGATAGCCAAAGGGAGGAAAGGAGAGGTTTAACTATCTCGCAGCTGCCCACCCCTACATTGCATCCATGAGTTCCACTCGTCGACGATGACGCTGATAACTCTAGAGGCAGGTGTAAAACGATCGTTGAAAACCCGCTCATTCCTCTCAATCCATACCGATCGAAGAATGAGCATGATGAGCGAATTGGCTTCCTTCCTCCGCGCCGCCGGCAGAGCGTCGACAGCGTTGGGCCACCATTCCTCCAGTTCCGCATCCGGGAGGTGGAGCTGTGAATGCACTCTGTGAAAGACTCCAGCCCACACTTGCATCGCGAACGGACAAGAGAGGGACAGATGGTTGAGCGTCTCGTCCGTGGCAGAGCATAGCCGGCAAATCGCACCGGTTGTCATGCCATGTCTAATCGGACGATCCGCAGTCCAAGCATCTCCGTCTCAATGCTAGCCGGGCGTGGAGGCGGAACTTCATGGGCGCAAACGAGTCCCATATATACGGCGCCCTGGTAGCGCCGTCGTTCCTCAAACAAGCAGGCGATACGCGGATCGGGAGGAGAAGACTCCGTCCGCCGACCATTTCCAACGGAAGACATCTCTCTCTCCGCCGCCTTCCACCCTTGCAACAAGCATCCCACGTATGGAAGAATTGGACGGTTGCGTCCACAGATAGGGGCCCAGCCGATGTCCGTAACCCACGCATGGCCGGGCAGCCCTTGCTGCACCGTCCGTCGAGAGACAAGGCGAGGTCCGACGAGCGCGACGACAGCCGGAGCAATCGCATGTGCCGTAACACCCCCAATCCACGGATCGGACCAGAAAAGGATTGCGGCACCCGATCCCACCGAGATCGTGACGGACGCGTTGAACAGGCGACGGAGTCCGGAGCGCAGGTGAGGTTGAGCCCAGCCCAAGGCCGCCGGTGTCCGTCCTAGCAAGCCACACCCACTTGGCTCGAAGCGCAGTTGTTGAGAAGCTTCAGTGTTGTGCAACCCTAAGCCCCCAAGTCTCTTCGGTTGGCACACCAGGTTCCAAGCCACCGTGCACTTCCCTCCCCGGGCAATCGTCGCTGCCGGCCCAAAGGAAAGATCTCCTCATCTTGTCTACGCCTTTGAGGAACCAAGGATCGAGGTCGAGCGCCAAGAGGTGGTACACCACCGAAGAAGTGAGGATGAACCGAACGTAGGCCACTCTACCCTCTTTAGACATCAGCCTCGCCTTCCGCGTTGAGCGAGCTTACTAGCAAGCTTGTCAAGGATAACTTGCAAGTCCCTCTTGTGGAGTCTAGAGATCGACAACGGTAGACCAAGATATGAGCAGGGGAGATGCTTCACCGGGCAAGCCGCGCGTCGACCGTGGCAGCAAGGTGTAGGTCATCGCAGCGACTCGGAGCCGCCGCGCTTTTGTCAAAATTGACATGCAGCCCGGATGCCCCACCAAAGCACTCTGAATGGCTCGAACAGCGTTGAGCTCCGAGGGAATCGGCTTGGCAAAGACGACGACATCGTCCGCGTACAGCGAGACTCGGTGCTTGATGCCAAGGCCATTCGGACTCGCCGAACGCCCGCGCTTCTCGCTACCCGAAACATGCCGGCGAGGACGTCCATGAGGATGACGAAAAGCAGCGGGGAAAGGGGGTCCCCCTGTCTGAGCCCCCTTCCATGGCCGAAGGATGGTCCAGCATGCCCATTGACGAGCACTCTGGTAGACGATGTCCTGAGCAAGAGAGCAATCCACCTGATCCACCTGTTGCCGAAGCCCCTTTGTCGCAACACGCTGAGCAGGAACGACCAGGAGACGCTGTCAAAGGCTTTTGCAACGTCCAGCTTCAGGAGCAGCGCCGGCATGCGGGCTCGGTGGAGGGCAACCGCCGCTTGTCGGACCAGCACGAAGTTGTCCCGGATAGACCTTCCTCTAATGAAAGCGCTTTGGTTGGCATGCACAAGTTCAGCATGAAAGGCGCCAATCTCCTAGCCAAGATTTTGGCCAGTAATTTGGCGAGCAAGTGCACCAAACTGATGGGGCGGTAGTCCTTCATCTCGTCAGCCTCAGCTTTCTTTGGAATGAGCGCAATGAAGGCATTGTTGAGGCCTCCGAAGAACTGGTCATGGCCACAGAAGACCGCACGCAGCGCAGCAACCACATCGTCCTTTACAAAGCTCCAACAGACCTGGAAAAAATCCCGGTAAACCCATCCGGGCCTGGAGATTTGTGGGTCGGCATGTCCTTGACAGCGGCCCGGACTTCATCTTCACCGAACCGGGCCTCGAGGGAAGAGAGATCCACCGTCGGCATCCGCAACGCAGCGAGGTTTATGTCGCAGCTGCGAGGGCTGTGCCGTTCCCGCAGGCGCACGTAGAAGTTCGAAGCAACCTCCTCGAGGCCAGCCTGGTCCGCGACCACGTAATCCCCATCTTTGAGGGAGGAAATGGTGTTCTTCCCGGTTCTCCTGGCGGCATGCATCCGGAAGAATTGGGCATTGGCGTCACCTTCCTTGACGCCGGCCACTCTCGCACGTTGGCGGGCAATTGTTCTCTCAAGAGAAGCAAGACCGAGCACCCTCTTTTGAGATTGCGCCGCAGCTCGAGCTCCAGTGCCCGAGAGGCCGCGGGATTCTTGGGCCACGTCGAGGCGCAGGATGACCTCGTGGGCCATGAGCAGCTGGTCCTTGATGCTGCCCACCTGCCGCCGGCTCCACCGTTGCAAAGCCCGGGCCACCATGCGCAGCTTGAACCCAAGCCGACAAAGAGGCTCGGCCGGCGCATCATGGCACAACCAAACACCCTTGACGACGTCCAGGAAACCGTCGAGCTTTGTCCAAAACCGCTCAAAGCGGAAGCGCCTCTTTGCCCGAATACGCATGGCCGTCGACATGAGAAGCGGACAAGTGATCGGACAAAGAGGATGAAAGGGCGTGGAGCGCAAGCATCCGGGAAAAGCGCGTCCCAATCTACGGAGAGAAGCCACCGATCCAAACGAACCAACGTCGGCTGCTCGCGCTCGTTACTCCGGTGTACCGCCTCCCGATGAGGTGTGCTTCCTTGAGTTCGAGATCGTTGATGAAACGGCGGAAACGACCCATCTCACGTCTATTGATGTTCGAGTTGCTCTTGTCCCTAGCATCTCGCGATCAGGTTGAAGTCGCCGGCGATAGCCCATGGGCCATGCGAGCAAGACGCAGAGTTCGCAGCTCGTCCGAGAAGGCAGTGCTTGAGATCGCCGACGGAGGGCCCGTAAACCGCGGTGAGCCACCAAGGCGGCGAATCGCTATCGCGGCCCGCCAGGCAGACCGAGACACTGAAGCTATCCGCCCGATGCGCGACGACATCCACCTCCTCAGAGATCCAGGCGACGATCACACCACCAGCAGATCCAACTGCGGGCAGGTAAGCGTAGCCATCGAAGCGAGGGCCAAACGTCTCGGCGACGATGTAGCGATCAACCACCTCTAATTTTGATTCAGAAACACATACAACCGAAACGGCGGCATTATCGACGACGCCTCTAACAACTAGCCTACGCGCGGGGTTATTCAGTCCCCGCGTGTTCCACACAGCGATGCGAAAAGATTGTGCATCCATGGGAAAGACCTACAGCAGACAACCGACAAGGGCAACCAGCCTAGGCTGTGTCCGCCACCTCGCACTCCTCGTCCGGGGACACAGGCACGATGGCCAGCCCAAACAGGGCGGCAATGGCCCTGAGCTTCTCAGCACCAAGTGGCGACGCAAAAATGGCAGCAAACTCTTCAATCTGGGTGGCAGAGAGCCTCTCTTCCTCGATGCACATCCCAAGCTTCTGCATGAGCAGCATCCGCGCCCTCTTCACCGCGGTACTCGGGAGACCTTTCTTGGCCGCCAGGCGCCGCCGCGCCGCGCCGTGGTGGGTGCCACTTGGAAAAGCTTGCGTCTCACCACCTTAGGATCGGGCAGGGGTAACAGGGGATCGTCGATTCGGCGCTTGAACCGCAGAATCAGCGACGCCAGGATTTCGTCATCCGAAGGCGCGGCAGCGCATGCTTGCCGGGCCGAGGTATACTCCAAATCCAAGCCGAATGGGCCGGCCCAGGGGCAGCGCCAGCGGCAGCTACAGGTGTGGAGAGGTCGCATGCAGCTGACCGAGGCACAGAACCACATGGCGCTGACCGAACCGCTGACCGGGGCGAGCTGCCAGGAGTAGCAGGATGCTCGCGCGCAAGTGGCAAGGGGCTTGCGCTCCTTTCCTCCGCAACAGAGGGCGCAGACTCGGGCGATCCACCCAAGGAGAACTCACGGGGCACGGGCGAGTCTACCAATGGGAACTGATGAGGCTCCTCTGCCGTCGCGTGAGCGACTGTCTCCCTACGCATGCGCAGAAAGGACTCTGCAGCGCTGAGCGCATCCTTGTTTCCCGACAAGAAAGCCGCAGAAAGAGCAGGAGAATGCTTGTCCTGATCCTCCCGCAAAACAGGGTCAAACGTTGGACGATGGTCATTGTCGCGGCAGGTCGGACCCATGCTGGTCAGAGAGCCTCCGTGGGAATGGGCGGGCTGCATGGAGAGGCCCACACAGGAGCACGTGTCGTCATGCGACTGGACGCAGCGGCTGGGGGAGGCATCGCAAGCAAGCGAATGGGCAGCTGCAGGGCTCACATGCAGGGAAGCAGCTTGTGGGCCCCTAGTGCGGGGGCTGGGCTCCGGCCGCCACCTACCAAGGTCGCCGCCGGCAGCCGCCAGCGGCAAGGCAAGGGCCGCCCCAGCATCTGGGTCGGCAGCACGTCTGCCCCGGCGCCTTCTTGGCGCTCGCGCCGTCGGCGACGGCGTCCCTCCGGCCTCGCGGGGGCTCGCCTGAAACACGGTCCGACCCCGGCCCCGCGCCAGGCCGAGCGCCCGGCCCCGCGCCACCAGACCTATCGGAGCCATCCGAAGACGACGGCGGTCCGGCGATGATCCACCGGTCAACCCAGATAGTGATGCGATACCACAACATCTTGGGGGAGGAGATGCGCGGCCGGCGCGCCCCGTTCTCCACTTGTAGCTTGAGGCCAGCGCCAGGCTCCGGCACAGCCAGCCACCGAACGGCAGGGATGGCCGCCAGATCATGCGTCCGCAGGGCGAGGCGGAAATCGGACATGTCCCCGCGTGAGGCGAGTGGCCGGATCGACAGCCGTCAATGACTCCGCAGCCTCCCAAAAGCTTCACGGCCGTGCGCTCCGCCCAAGCATGCGCAGGGAGGCCTCGAATCGTCGGGTCGGCCGAGGAACGGCGTCTCCCGAAGAACAAGCACCGGCACCGCGGGACCAAGCCGCGAAGCGCAGAGAGCACTCCGGCGAGTCGACCACATTAGCACGGACGAGACGGCCATGGATCTCCATGGAACCGCGAGAGGAGGAGGAAGTCCGCCGGATCGAAGGACGGATGGAGAAGTCGACATCAACGACGAGGCTGAGCTGCGTGTGGATGATCGACGAGACCAGTTCCGGCGTGACATCCGCCCGACGCCGAACCACCGTGACCAGGACCGCCCTGTCCGGGTCATCCTCCAGACTGGACCATGCCAGCCGAAGGCGCGACATAGCAGAGGTCAGGCAGATCCGGCGAGGCAGGCCTATCCTGCCGAGGGAGCGCCAAGGGGTCGTGAGACGGTGGAGAGGATGAGGGCGCGAAAGGGGCAGAAAAGCCCACCGGCGAGGCTTCTTCCTCCGAGCCCTCCGGCGAGGAAACCACGTCCCGCCAAGATCTGGCAAGACCCACAACATGCAGCGGCGGGGGTGGCGGTGGCGGCAAGGTAGCACCCGCAGAAGGAGCGGTGCGGCCCACCGGCAGAGGGGCAGCAGTCCTGGGAGCCGGAGGTGGCGCGCGGAGGGGAGCTCGAAGGGGCGGCGCGTCACGAGGGGGTGGCGATCCACCGGAGGTGCTGCGGGGCCGTTTGCACTCACGAGAGGTGTGCTCCGAGCCGCCGCAGCGCACGCAGAGCGTCGCATTGGTGCACTCTGCCGAGATGTGACCCTCCAGGCCACAATTGTAGCAGCAACCGTGCAAGGCGCGCGGGATCCGGGCGGCCGCACCGCCGGGAGGTGGCCTGGCTGCAGGCAGAGGCCGCCGCTCGCGGTCACGGAACCGCTCGCGCTCAAGGGCACGCCGGGCAGCACGCGCACGACGAGACTCGCGGATTTGCCAAGGCTCAGCCGTGAGCGCTGCGTCGCCGGACACAAGAGCCACAGGAGCGCGGCTGGGGCCAGCGCCAGCATCCCATCCCCTCGAGCCAAGCTGGTGGGTGGCGGGAGCCACGACCATCGAGCGCAGGATAGGCGGCGGAGCGCGGGAGGTGACAGAGCCAGCGCTGAGGTCGGAGTCGGAGAGGGCGACCTGGCTGGCCATGGCCTAGAAGCAAATCCCTTCAGAGCTCGAGCGTAACCCTAGCCTAGAAGCAGAAGCTCTCTCATTAGAGACTGATCTGGGCTGCACAGATGTTATCTTAGCATCAGATTGCAAAGGTGTGCTACAAGATATTCAAAACTGCAGTGGAGGTGCTAATCTGAATATTATTCAGCAGATCAAAGATATGTCGACAGATTTCTCGAAGCGGCGACCGAAATGGATTAACAAGCACCACCGTGTCCGGTTGTTCCACGCACAGAAGTAAACCACTGACAAATTCCTTAACACGGACGGACGAACGATCGTGTTCGTGCATGCACACCCGAATCTCACACAAGCAAATTTTGTTATTCGAAAAGACGCACAAACAAATTTTATTTCGACCATACTTCAGATGCACGCATAGTTTCGTCAAGTTTCAACGCTGATGTCTCCATCAGCAACCAGCTGATACTACAACTATTAGTTTTCTCTTTCGATATATAGGACGCATACGTGCCATAGTTTTTGTGATCTTGCACTAGGGGAAAAACAGTCGCTAATCTTTGCCGTGCGTACCGAGGAAAGCGCACGGCAAATAACTGGACCATGGTAAAGACAGACACGAGCGCACGGTAAAGAAACGTTCCACGGCAATGGCGGAAGACAGCGCATGGAAAAGAACCCTACACGGCAATGGACCAAGACAGCGCACGGCAAAGATTTGACGCACAACAATGGCGCTGGGCATTGCCGTGCCTCACCCTTTGTCGTGCGTCCCAGCTGGGCGCATGACAACGCCGCATTTCCCGTGCGTTCTTCCCTTTGCCGTGCGCCATATGACATTTTCTTTTATTTTTCTTTCTATTTTATTTCATCTAATACTTATATTTATTTTTTCAATTAGTTTCATTTTTTTTGACTATTTATTAGTGGTACTTAAGACAATGTATATACACATACTACTTGCAATATAAAAATAGAGGTGTCTTTGCCGTGTGTATGCATACGACAAAGACGCCACGTGTCGCCAGCATGGGCTCCTGCCAGAGGCAGTGGGTGTGCTGGAGGTGCCTTTGCCGTGCACGCTGGGGTAGGATGCACGGCAAAGCCCGGTAGCACGGCACATGGCAGGCGCATGGCAAAGCCTGTACGCACGGCAACACGAGCTGTGCACGGCAAAGTCTGCACACACGGCAAAGAAATTGGGCGCATGACAAAGTCTACGTGCACGACATAGCTCGAGACGCACGGCAGCGATTGGGACGCACGGTAAAACCTTTGTCGTGCAACGTTGGCGATACGCACGGTGAAGAAATCATTATTATCGATGGCACTGCCATGTAATCTTTACCGTGCGGGATCGCACAGCAAATACTTTGTCTTTGCTGTGCAAATCGTTGCTTTCTTGCTTGCTCGCTGCGAGCTGCTAGAACTTAATTAGAAGAACGCAGTCTTCCCCGATTCCGATGCGATCGATGTCCATTGTCCATAGCTTAGCTCCTCGCACGTAGAAAAAAGAAATGGCGATCCATATCCATTGCACCAGATCTGAAATCTGCACGTACGGCAAGTAAAGACGGACGCGGCATCGATCGAATTTATATCAGCTTTAATCATGTGTATTCAATTCGTAGCCGCGCGCACGCACGGGTTAGGAGCACCGTTCTTGTCTAATTGATTGGAGTATCTCCGGTACCAGAGACTACTGTGCACCATTACACACCTCTCTTTTTTTGTCTAGAGGGGCGTCCGAAGAAACCTTTTTTTTTGCGGGAGGGCATCTGAAGAAACCTGAACGGCTCCTGAAGCTTCCTGATTGCTTCGCGTCCTCGTTCAGCGCGGTAGGTACAGTTACATCTGGGCATGGGCAGCCCGGCCCGGACGACCCGGTCCGAAAATCCCGGGCCAGGCCGGGTCGGACTTGCACTTCGGGCCGGGCTCGGGCTTGATTTTTGAGCCGAACGTCGGGCCGGGTCGGGCTTGGGCTTACAGTTTTCGCAATTTAGGCAAGATTCGGGCCGGGTCGGGCTTTTGCCCATTCGGGCCGGGTTCGGGCTTGATTTATAGACCCGACGGTCGGACCGGGCCGGGCTCGGGCTTAGCATTTTATGTTCAGGCTTTTTCGGGCTTGTCCCGGCCGGGCCCGGCCCAAGGTTTACCCAGGTGTAGGTACAGTCACGTCCATCGCGTCGTTTAATTAATTGGGTTTCTGAAAACATGAACAATCTCATACTCTCATTATTTTATGTGATCTTTGTTAGAGACGATTTTGTACGACTTAAAACTAATTAGTCTTGCAACATTGTAAATATTTTTGGCAATTGGCTAAATAGGGTGGAGTCTAGGTTTGGCTATGTAGAAATGATAAGGTTTTTAAAGATAAATGTTTTTTCTCTCATGCAGATCATTTACCGATGACCGGCGATTTCGGCCGACAGATCGATTGCCTAAACCGGCAACTAAAATGGAATAACCGGATTAAGCAAGCACCGCCGTGTCCGGCTGTTCCACGCACAGGATTTCCCATGACAAATTCCTTCACATGGACGGACGAATTGTCACCCCCGAATCTCACACAACATTTTTTTTTTCAACGAGAAAACACACGAACAAATTTTATTTCGACCATACTTCAGATGCACGCATAGTTTCGTCAAAGTTTCAGCATTGCTGCTCCAATCAGCAACCAGATAATTACTGCATATGTGCCATTGTTATTACGATCTTGCTCCAACCCCCGACTACTCTTTTCTTTGATATCTAGGAGTGGCCCATATGTGCCATTGTTATTACTCCCTCCGATTCATATTAATTGACTCCAATATGGATATATCTAGAACTAAAATGTGTCTAGATACATTCATATTAGAGTCAATTAATATAAACTGGAGGGAGTACGATCTTGCTCGCTAGCTGCAACCTGCTAGCTATAGAACTTAAATAGAAAAACGAATTAAGACTAGTCACAATGGAAAGTATCATAGATTAGTATCATACATATGATACTAGTTTATGATACAACGTCTACAATGCATAGTATCATGAATTAGTATAATAGTTCTATCATATTTAATGTTTTGTAGAATCTCAATGCAAATATGTGTACATGATATGTTTGCCACTAAAATTTCTAGTTTTACGTGCTATGATACGGTATCTAACCTATGATACTAGTCTCACATCTCTCCTCATTAATTGATGTACCACATAGGATTTTTATCTACACTGGCATGTATGATACTGGAGTACTACCTATGATACTTCTATCGGGGCTAGTCTAAGTCTTGTCCGATTCCGATGCGATGTCCATTGGCTTAGCTCCTCGCACGTAGTATAGTAGCTACCAAGACCTGAAATTCGCACGTACGACAAGTAATTAAAGATGCGGCATTGAATTCATATCGATCGTCGGGCATGAATAGAATCAGCTAATCATATGTATTTAATTCGTAGCCGCACGCACGCACGGGTTAGGACTTAGGAGTAGGGTTCTTGTCTAAATTGATTGATACGACTGTATCTCCGATAAGAGTAGACCACTATGAACACCATTAGAGCATCTCCAGCCGCGTCCCCCAAACCGTTCCCCAAACCGCGCCGGATTGAGCGTTTGGGGGACGTGTTTCGTTCGTGCCGCGTTTGGGGGACGTCGCTCCCAGTCGCGTCCCCCAAACAAAATTTCGCAAATTTTAAACTTGACTAGATTCGATTAGATTCGTCCAAACTTACATAGATTCGAACGAAATTTGACTAACTTTAAAACTAAACCTAATCTAGAACCACTTGCGGCGGCCGGAGGCGTCGTAGTACCGCTGGAAGTTGTACATCTCGTCGGTGACGACCTCATGCTTGACGCGCTCGTCGACGGGCTCGTCCACGGGCTCGTCCTTCACCAAGCCGCTTGGTCCCGCCTCGCCGTCGTCGGTGAGGTCCACCAGCGGCTTGCCGGAGTCGCGGATGGACATGGCGATCGCCGCGTCCAGGTCGCCTCTCCAGGCGTCCCTCGTCGTCCATGGACGCCAAGAACGCCGCCCGCAGCCCCGGGCAGTCCTCGGGGTCGTCGCCGCCGGCGATGAGCCGCCGCTGCCGCTCGTACTCCGCCGCCAGCCGCCGCCCGCGACGCTTCCTCCGGCTCCTCCTTCACCTCCGGCTTCGGGATGAGGAGGGCGCCGCCGCGCCTCCCTTGCTGCCGCCCGCCGCCGCTACCGCCACGCCTCGTGTTGACGGGCGTCGCCGGCTCCTCCTTGACCTCCCGTTTGGGAACGGTATACGGCGCCGACCGGTACGACGACGACGGCGTCGATCGCGCCGGCCCCGAGGAAGAAGAGTGCGAGGAGGACGAGTACGTCGTCCTCCTCGGCTGCCATTGAGGAGACGGCGGCGGCGACGACGGCATCTCCAGCCCGCGGAGCGCCGTTGCGGAGGCCGCGGATGACGTTCTCGAGGGTGCGCCCGGAACGCCCTGCAACAGGGCGCGGCCTTCCCCGTTCCAGCCTGTTGGGCCCGCCGATGAGCCCGTCGGTGCTGTGCATCTCGACGTCGTACTTGGCCTTGAAGTACGTCGTCCACCGCCGTCGTTGTCCTTGGCCGCCCATGTCGGATCCGCCCGCTCCTCGGCGGTGAGTTGAGCCCGACGGGCCTTGATGGCGTCCCGCCATTGCTGCGTGTCCGGCTTCGGCGGCGGCGGGATGCCAATGCCGTTCACGGCCATCTTCCGGCCCGCCGCTGCTTGGCAGCCCGCACGTCCGGCGGGACCGGATACCGGGCGTGGTACAGCCGCCCACGCCTCCGCCACGGTGAGGCTGCCGCGGCCGAAGCCGTTCGCCGCGACGATCTTGCGGGAGGACGACATTTTTTGAGCGGCGAGGAGAGGATCTCGGGAAGGGGAGGCGGCGGCGACGAGAAGGATTATGATGAGCGGCGATAACCGGAGGGCGTCTTAAAACAGCCGGCGGCAGCGGGTGGTTGCACGCAATAACTCCGGCGCGGACGGCCACGCGGCCATGCACGACGAGACGCGTCCCTCGCGTCGCCCGGGAAAACAGGGACGCCATTAACGTCGCTTGACCAAAGGTAGGCGACGGGGTTTTAGCCTTCCGTGCCGCCGACGCGTCGCCCCGCCACTCCCCGCCTCGCTTTTCGTTGTGTCCGGCGTCCCCGGTGCGTCGCCTGTGGGACGGGGACGGGCTCGGGGCGCCGGACACCGTATCGGCGCCGCGCCGGACAAAAATGGGCTTTGGGGGACGCGGCTGGAACGCTTTTTTTGTCCGGCGCGCCCCAAATCGCTTTGGGGGACGGTTTGGGGGACGCGACTGGAGATGCTCTTACACACCTCTTTTTGTCTCGAGGCGTCTGAAGAAACCTGAACGGCTCTTACTGAAGCTTCCTGCTTCCTTCGCATCCTCGTTCAGCTAAGGCGGTAGGTACAGTCACATCGATCACGTCGTTTCATTGGATTTCTTAACACTATTGAATTTTTTTATGTGATCTTTGTTAAGAGACGATTCTGTGCGACTGAAAATTAATCGGTCCTGTTAATGATTGATTGCATTGGGACGGTGCAGATTTCTTTCAGAGATTTGATGGAAATGAGAGCGCTTACTGCACACTGTAGCACGTTGTTGTTAATTTGGACAGGGGAGCTAATTTCATCGAGTGGACGTCGTGTTAGGGCGTCGTCTTCTACGTCGGGTCCCAGGCACGCTGCACCTGTACAATACTGAATACTCCACCGATCGATGCACGACGTGATCGCCGCGACGATACGTTATTTACGGTTGTGAAGCTGACGTACGATCACGAAGAAATGATTTCTGTCTTGGTGACGGTGAAAACGGAGATGTCAATGATCAGCTAATTTCTGATCACATGGAACCGAAAGTATTTGCTTCTTCTTGCATCTGCCAGGTTTCATTATAATAACTGCTGTCTATAACTCCGTGGAAGCAAAGCATGCACTTTGGGGTGCATCGTCAACAATTAGCAGCAGCTTTCCCGCATTTAAATCGTTTCACGAGCTCTCTCCATCAGCCATTATCATTATAATAGTATGATATCTACGAGCCAAAGCCAAATTATCAAATTAAAGGCAAACGAACTGACGCGTAAGTCTGAACTCCATACACTACTAGGAGGCAGGAGCTACCAGCAGCAGAAACGGTGCAATTCGGCGTCCGGCTCACCGGTCATCGGACGGGGACATGCAATCTCGCTCCCACCGTTGCTTTCAGCGTTAAACTTCGATCTTTTGGCACCACCTTACCGGTCACTGTTTAGTGACAGCGATCACATACCAGACAGAAGTGGGAGAGAAGAACAATAGCACATCAGGAACCTCCTGAAAAACCTTAATAATCGGTGTAAATCGCAGTAACAATTGCGGCTGGCGCTAAGACCGCTAATCTGGACGGAGCATATATAGGGCTTTCTGCTTCTGTGCTGGTTTGGCCTTGGTACTATTTGCTTTTGCAAAAATTCTGTAAATAACAATCTATTCTATCTAATCGAACGGCAGGATCGACTGCCTTAAAACTCAAAAATCTGGACGGATTGTTTCAGTGCAGCTTTGGTATTGTGTCTTGCCAGTGAACCATCCGAATCAGCAGTCCGATTCGATCCATAGTATCCAATGATTGCAAGTTGCCCTACAATTAAGCACCAGGCCACAGCTGCAGCAGTGCACCTGATGACTCGCCTCAGCGACACCCTGTTTCCAGTTCAGGTAGACGCCCTGAACCCAAGCTGTACGATTACAGCTGCCTCTGCCGCCTATGTGTTGCCACTTGGCATACTATGAGACCAAGTTGTTGCCGAGAAAGACACAATAGCCAGACACTGAGTGACTTGTGTTCGGAACGCCAACGCAATCATCGTCGGAATAGACAGTCGTCTCCCCGACGAGACCCTCAACACCCCTTTTTTTTTCTTCATCCGGACGGCATTATTCGGTCTAGCCGCGCTCCTGCTTCCTCGTTTTCCTCCGGAAAAGGGTCTAAATTCATCCGGAGAGCCCAGGCCATCCCCGGCCTCCCGGGGTGCGCTTGGGGAGTCCGGACGAGAGAAAAGCGGAGACAGGCATGCTCTATCGGCGAGAAAACAGGCGAACGCCGCCACTTTCTCGCAACAAATCCCTCTCTTCCCTCGTATCTCTCTCTCCGCCGGCACCACCCCTCATCAATCCGCCAACTGGTTGCCTATATTCCACCGCCCCGCCTCCCACCAGCCTATATTCCGTCAACCTCCTCCCGTCTGCCTATATTCCGCCGTCGGGCTACTCCTTGCGTCGCGCCCCGGGTCGACCACGCCCATCACGTGTTCGTCCATTTGCCTGGGCGGCCATGGACTCAGACGAGGAGGAGGAGCAGATGTTCGCCGAGCTTTTTGAAGAAGAGATGGCAGCAACCACCCAAGACGAGGAGCACGTGTTGATCATAGCTTGCTTGTCAGGCCTATACGCGGAGAAGACAATTGGTCGATGTGGTGGGTCGGCACCAGGTCGCCGGAAGTGCAAGCCGAGGCAGCGAATGGAGGGCTACTGCATGCTCTACACCGACTACTTCGCCGACAATCCATTGCATGGTGAGGCTGTTTTAGGCGTCGTTTCAGGATGAGCCGGAAGCTCTTCCTGAAAATTGTGTATGCCCTTCGAGACTACGACTCCTACTTCATATGCAAGTTGGATTGCACCGGTGATACGTCTCCGACGTATCGATAATTTCTTATGTTCCATGCCACATTATTGATGATATCTACATGTTTTATGCACATTATATGTCATATTTATGCGTTTTCCGGAACTAACCTATTGACGAGATGCCGAAGGGCCAGTTCCTGTTTTCTGCTGTTTTTGGTTCCAGAAATCCTAGTAAGGAAATATTCTCGGAATCGGACGAAATCAAGACCTAGCATCCTATTTTGCCCGGAAGCATCCAGAACACACGAGAGCCGCCAGAGGAGGGCCCTGTGGGCCCCAGATGATAGGGTGGCGCGGCCTGGGCCCTGGCCGCGCCAGCCTATGGTGTCGCCGCCTCGTCGCCCCTCCGACTCCGCCTCTTCGCCTATATAAAGGTCCCAGACCTAAAACCTCGATACGGAAAAACCACGGTACGAGAAACCTTCCGCGAGCCGCCGCCATCGCGAAGCCAAGATCCGGGGGACAGGAGTCTCTGTTCCGGCACGCTGCCGGGCGGGGAAGTGCCCCGGAAGGCTTCTCCATCGACACCACCGCCATCTCCATCAACGCTGCTGTCTCCCATGAGGAGGGAGTAGTTCTCCATCGAGGCTCGGGGCTGTACCGGTAGCTATGTGGTTAATCTCTCTCCTATGTACTTCAATACAATAATCTCATGAGTTGCCTTACATGATTGAGATTCATATGATGATGCTTGTAATCTAGATGTCATTGTGCTAGTCAAGTGGGTTTTACTTATGTGATCTCCGGAGACTCCTTGTCCCACGTGTGTAAAGGTGACAGTGTGTGCACCGTGTGGGTCTCTTAGGCTATATTTCACAGAATACTTATTCACTGTTATGAATGGCGTAGTGAAGTGCTTATTTATATCTCTTTATGATTGCAATGTGTTTTGTATCACAATTTATCTATGTTCTACTCTAGTGAAGTTATTAAAGTAGTTTTATTCCTCCTGCACGGTGTAATGGTGATAGTGTGTGCATCCGTGTTAGTACTTGGTATAGGCTATGATTGTGATCTCTTGTAGATTATGAAGTTAACTATTGCTATGATGGTATTGATGTGATCTATTCCTCCTACATAGTGTGAAGGTGACAGTGTGCATGCTGTGTTAGTACTTGGTTTAGTCGTGTTGATCTTTCATGCACTCTAAGGTTATTTAAATATGAACATTGAATTGTGGAGCTTGTTAACTCCGGCATTGAGGGTTCGTGTAATCCTACGCAATGTGTTCATCATCCAACAAGAGTGTAGAGTATGCATCTATCTATTCTGTTATGTGATCAAAGTTGAGAGTGTCCACTAGTGAAAGTCTAATCCCTAGGCCTTGTTCCTAAATACTGCTATCTCAGGGTGGGCATTCTGCTTTAACCGGAATTTCGGTTCGGTTTTTGCGGTTTTTGAACAAATTCGGTTTTCAAAAATGGTAACCGAAATTTGCATGAAAATTTAGGAAACCGAAGATTCGGTTAACCGACAAATTCGGTTCGGTTTTCGGTTAAAACCGAATGAACCTACTCATTTGAACAAATAGTAGGCATCACCGAAGAAAGCAAATAGTGATTGACATATCAACACAAAAAGCATCAATTGTGCAAGAAATCGACAAATGAGCACCAATCGTGGAGGGATGCTATTTGGTAGGCTGCGGCACTTGTGGTACAGGTGCATCACTCGTGAGCGATTAAAAGGGGTAGCTAAGAGTTCGAGCGACGTGTTCTATTATGTAGGCTTCACGCTATATTCAGATAAAGCTAGTACATCAAAGAGCAAATCATACGTTGAATGAACAATTTTTGGAACATCAAACACAATTGGGCTTCTATGGAATGATCGGTTTATGCACAAATTGATGGTAGGTTACTCAATTCGGTCTATTCGGTCTTGTTCGGTTGGTGGGGCTAAAAACCGAATTCTACCCAATTTAATACTGTTAGTATAAATGGAAACCGAAAAAATAGCGGTTAATGGGAAAAACCGAGATTTCGGTTAGTTCGGTTTCGGCTTCGGTTCGGTTTTCGGTTTCACGGTTTTTATGCCCACCCTGACTGCTATCGCTGCTTGTTTACTGTTTTACTGCGTTACTACTGCTACCATATTACCACCATCAACTACACGCCAGCAAGCTATTTTCTGGCGCCGCTACTACTGCTCATATTCATTCATACCACCTGTATTTCACTATCTCTTCGCCGAACTAGTGCACCTATTAGGTGTGTTGGGGACACAAGAGACTTCTTGCTTTGTGGTTGCGGGGTTGCATGAGAGGGATATCTTTGACCTCTTCCTCCCCGAGTTCGATAAACCTTGGGTGATCCACTTAAGGGAAACTTGCTGCTCGTTCTACAAACCTCTGCTCTTGGAGGCCCAACACTGTCTACAAGAATAGAAGCTCCCGTAGACATCAAGCTATTTTCCGGCGCCGTTGCCGGGAGGAAAGGTAAAAGGTACTCACACTCCGGATCTCGGCTACTAAGCTATTTTCGCCGTTGTAAGTACTCGAAGCTATTTCCTTTAGATCCTGCAATTGCATCTTTTTGTTTCTTGTTTACACTAGTTTGGCATAATGGACAAAAATAAGCTTCTTATTCTATTTCCTGATTTAAAACATGGATTGTTTGATGCGAAAATTAAAAAACCTATGGAATCTTATTTGCATGCTGGTAGTAATATTAGTATGAACGCTTTGAACACCATTGTTGCTAATGATATGGAAAATTCTAAGCTTGGGGAAGTTGGTTTTCATGATCTTTTTAGTCCCCCAAGCATTGAGGAGAAAATTAACTTTGATGATACTTTGCCTCCTATTTATGATGATTATAATGATAGTGGTCTTTGGTTACCACCTACTATGGAGAGTAAATTTAATGATGATTACAATATGCCTCCTATATTTGATGATGAGAATAATAATGATAGCTACTTTGTTGAATTTTCTCCCACTACAACTAATAAAATTGATTATGCTTATGTGGAGAGTAATAATTTTATGCATGAGACTCATGATAAGAATGCTTTATGTGATAGTTATATTGTTGAGTTTGCTCATGATGCTACTCGAAAGTTATTATGAGAGAGGAAAATATGGTTGTAGAAATTTTCATGTTACTAAAATGCCTCTCTATGTGCTGAAATTTTTGAAGCTACACTTGTTTTATCTTCCTATGCTTCTCACTTTGCTCTTCATGAACTTGTTTATTTACAAGATTCCTATGCATAGGAAACATGTTAGACTTAAATTTGTTTTGAATTTGCCTCTTGATGCTCTCTTTTGTTTCAACTACTATTTCTTGCGAGTGCATCATTAAAACTGCTGAGCCCATCTTAATGGCTATAAAGAAAGAACTTCTTGGGAGATAACCCATGTGTTATTTTGCTACAGTACTTTGTTTTATATTTGTGTCTTGGAAGTTTTTTACTACTGTAGCAACCTCTCCTTATCTTAGTTTTGTGTTTTGTTGTGCCAAGTAAAGTCTTTGATAGTAAAGTGAATACTATATTTGGATTACTGCGCAGAAACAGATTTCTTGCTGTCACGAATCTGGGCCTAATTCTCTGTAGGTAACTCAGAAAATTATGCCAATTTACGTGAGTGATCCTCGGATATGTACGCAACTTTCATTCAATTTGAGCATTTTCATTTGAGCAAGTCTGGTGCCTCAATAAAATTCGTCTTTACGGACTGTTCTGTTTTGACAGATTCTGCCTTTTATTTCGCATTGCCTCTTTCGCTGTGTTGGATGGGTTTCTTTGTTCCATTACCTTCCAGTAGCTTTGTGCAATGTCCAGAAGTGTTAAGAATGATTGTGTCACCTCTGAACATGTGAATTTTTAATTATCCACTAACCCTCTAATGAGTTTGTTTCGAGTTTGGTGTGGAGGAAGTTTTCAAGGGTCAAGAGAGGAGGATGATATACTATGATCAAGAAGAGTGAAAGCTCTAAGCTTGGGGATGCCCCGGTGGTTCATCCCTGCATATTTCAAGAAGACTCAATCATCTAAGCTTGGGGATGCCCAAGGCATCCCCTTCTTCATCGACAAATTATCAGGTTCCTTCTCTTGAAACTATATTTTTATTCGGCCACATCTTATGTACTTTACTTGGAGCGTCTGTGTGCTTTTGTTTTTGTTTTTGTTTGAATAAATGCTTGTGTGGGAGAGAGACACGCTCCGCTGGTTCATATGAACACATGTGTTCTTAGCTTTTAATGTTCATGGCGAAGGTTGAAACTGCTTCGTTAATTGTTATATGGTTGGAAACGGAAAATGCTACATGTAGTAATTGGTATGATGTCTTGAATAATTTGATACTTGGCAATTGTTGTGCTCATGTTTAAGCTCTTGCATCATATACTTTGCACCCATTAATGAAGAAATACATAGAGCTTGCTAAATTTGGTTTGCATATTTGGTCTCTCTAAAGTCTAGATAATTTCTAGTATTGAGTTTGAACAACAAGGAAGACGGTGTAGAGTCTTATAATGTTTACAATATGTCTTTTATGTGAGTTTTGCTGCACCGGTTCATCCTTGTGTTTGTTTCAAATAACCTTGCTAGCCTAAACCTTGTATCGAGAGGGAATACTTCTCATGCATCCAAAATCCTTGAGCCAACCACTATGCCATTTGTGTCCACCATACCTACCCACTACATGGTATTTATCCGCCATTCCAAAGTAAATTGCTTGAGTGCTACCTTTAAAATTCCATCATTCACCTTTGCAATATATAGCTCATGGGACAAATAGCTTAAAAACTATTGTGGTATTGAATATGTACTTATGCACTTTATCTCTTATTAAGTTGCTTGTTGTGCGATAACCATGTTTACGGGGACGCCATCAACTATCCTTTGTTGAATATCATGTGAGTTGCTATGCATGTCCGTCTTGTCCGAAGTAAGAGAGATCTACCACCTTTATGGTTGGAGCATACATATTGTTAGAGAAGAACATTGGGCCGCTAACTAAAGCCATGATTCATGGTGGAAGTTTCAGTTTTGGACATATATCCTCAATCTCATATGAGAACACTAATTGTTGCTACATGCTTATGCATTAAAGAGGAGTCCATTATCTGTTGTCCATGTTGTCCCGGTATGGATGTCTAAGTTGATAATAATCAAAAGCGAGAAATCCAAAATGCGAGCTTTCTCCTTAGACCTTTGTACGAGCGGCATGGAGGTACCCCATTGTGACACTTGGTTAAAACATGTGTATTGCGATGATCCGGTAGTCCAAGCTAATTAGGACAAGGTGCGGGCACTATTAGTATACTATGCATGAGGCTTGCAACTTGTAAGATATAATTTACATAACTCATATGCTTTATTACTACCGTTGACAAAATTGTTTCATGTTTTCAAAATAAAAGCTCTAGCACAAATATAGCAATCGATGCTTTCCTCTTTGAAGGACCATTCTTTTTACCTTTATGTTTGAGTCGGTTCACCTATCTCTCTCCACCTCAAGAAGCAAACACTTGTGTGAACTGTGCATTGATTCCTACATACTTGCATATTGCACTTGTTATATTACTCTATGTTGATAATTATCCATGAGATATACATGTTACAAGTTGAAAGCAACCGCTGAAACTTAATCTTCCTTTGTGTCGCTTCAATACCATTACTTTGATTTATTGCTTTATGAGTTAACTCTTATGCAAGACTTATTGATGCTTGTCTTGAAGTACTATTCATGAAAAGTCTTTGCTTATGATTCACTTGTTTACTCATGTCATTACCATTGTTTTGATCGCTGCATTCATTACATATGTTTACAAATAGTATGATCAAGGTTATGATGACATGTCACTTCAGAAATTATCTTTGTTATCGTTTTACCTGCTCGGGACGAGCAGAACTAAGCTTGGGGATGCTGATACGTCTCCGACGTATCGATAATTTTTTATGTTCCATGCCACATTATTGATGATATCTACATGTTTTATGCACATTATATGTCATATTTATGCGTTTTCCGGAACTAACCTATTGACGAGATGCCGAAGGGCCGGTTCCTGTTTTCTCGCTGTTTTTGGTTCCAGAAATCCTAGTAAGGAAATATTCTCGGAATCGGACGAAATCAAGACCCGGCGATCCTATTTTGCCCGGAAGCATCCGGAACACACGAGAGCCGCGGAGGAGGGCCCCGTGGGCCCCGGATGATAGGGTGGCGCGGCCTGGGCCCTGGCCGCGCCAGCCTATGGTGTCGCCGCCTCGTCGCCCCTCCGACTCCGCCTCTTCGCCTATATAAAGGTCCCAGACCTAAAACCTCGATACGGAAAAACCACGGTACGAGAAACCTTCCAGAGCCGCCGCCATCGCGAAGCCAAGATCTGGGGGACAGGAGTCTCTGTTCCGGCACACTGCCGGGGCGGGGAATGAAGGAGATATGCCCTAGAGGCAATAATAAAGTAGTTATTATTTATATCTTTATGTTTATGATAAATGTTTATATGTCATGCTATAATTGTATTAACCGAAACATTAGTACATGTGTGATATGTAGACAAACAAGAAGTCCCTAGTATGCCTCTTAAACTAGCTTGTTGATTAATGGATGATTAGTTTCATAATCATGAACATTGGATGTTATTAATAACAAGGTTATGTCATTGTATGAATGATATAATGGACACACCCAATTAAGCGTAGCATAAGATCTCGTCATTAAGTTATTTGCTATAAGCTTTCGATACATAGTTACCTAATCCTTATGACCATGAGATCATGTAAATCACTTATACCGGAAAGGTACTTTGATTACACCAAACACCACTGCGTAAATGGGTGGCTATAAAGGTGGGATTAAGTATCCGGAAAGTATGAGTTGAGGCATATGGATCAACAGTGGGATTTGTCCATCCCGATGACGGATAGATATACTCTGGGTCCTCTCGGTGGAATGTCGTCTAATGTCTTGCATGCATATGAATAAGTTCATAAGAGACCACATACCATGATACGAGTAAAGAGTACTTGTCAGGAGACGAGGTTGAACAAGGTATAGAGTGATACCGAAGATCAAACCTCGGACAAGTAAAATATCGCGAGACAAAGGGAATTGGTATTGTATGTGAATGGTTCATTCGATCACTAAAGTCATCGTTGAATATGTGGGAGCCATTATGGATCTCCGGATCCCGCTATTGGTTATTGGTCGGAGTGAGTACTCAACCATGTCCGCATAGTTCACGAACCGTAGGGTGACACACTTAAAGTTGGATGTTGAAATGGTAGTTCTTGAATATGGAATGGAGTTGGAATATTTGTTCGAAGTCCCGAATGTGATCCCGGACATCACGAGGAGTTCCGGAATGGTCCGGAGAATAAGATTCATATATAGGATGTCATTTTATGTGAATAAAATGTCGCGGAAGGTTCTATGGAAGGTTCTAGAAGGTTCTAGAAAAGTCCGGAAGAAACCACCAAGGAAGGTGGAGTCCACATGGGACTCCACCTCCATGGCCGGCCAACCCTAGTGGGGAGGAGTCCCAAGTGGACTCCCTTAGGGAGCCGGCCACCCCCACATGGGAGGTGGAACTCCCACCTTGGTGGGAGTCCTAGCTTGGCTAGGTTTCCCCCCTCCTATGGAAGGTTTTTGGTTCGGGTCTTATTCGAAGACTTGGACACCACCTCTTGGGGTTCCACCTATATAATGAGGGGCCAAGGGAGGGGGCCGGCCACCCCAAGACCACAGCCTGGCCGACCCCCTTGAGTGGCCGGCCACCCCCTCCCAAACCCTAGCCGCCCCGCTCCTCCACTTCCCGCACGCTTAGCGAAGCTCCGCCGGACTTCTCCACCACCACCGACACCACGCCGTCGTGCTCGTCGGATTCAAGAGGAGCTACTACTTCCGCTGCCCGCTGGAACGGGGAGGTGGACGTCGTCTTCATCAACAACCGAACGTGTGACCGAGTACGGAGGTGCTGCCCGTTCGTGGCGCCGGAACCGATCGTGATCAAGATCTTCTACGCGCTTTTGCAAGCGGCAAGTGAACGTCTACCGCAGCAACAAGAGCCTCATCTTGTAGGCTTTGGAATCTCTTCAAGGGTGAGACTCGATACCCCCTCGTTGCTACCGTCTTCTAGATTGCATCTTGGCTTGGATTGCGTGTTTGCGGTAGGAAAATTTTTGTTTTCTATGCTACGTTATCCTACGAGTGGTATCGAGCCGTGTCTATGCATAGATGGTTGCACGAGTAGAACACAATGGTTTGTGGGCGTTGATGCTCTTGTTATCTTTAGTTGAGTACTTTGCATCTTTATGGCATAGTGGGATGAAGCGGCTCGGACTAACTTTACATGACCGCGTTCATGAGACTTGTTCCTCGTTCGACATGCAACTTGTATTGCATAAGAGGCTTTGCGGGTGTATGTCTCTCCTACTATAGTAAAGATTCAATTTACTCTTCTATTGACAACATTAGTATCAACGTTGTGGTTCATGTTCGTAGGTAGATTAGATCTATATCGAAAACCCTAAACCACGTAAAATATGCAAACCAAATTAGAGAGCGTCTAACTTGTTTTTGCGAGGGTTTGGTGATGTGATATGGCCATAATGTGATGATGAATATGTATGAGATGATCATTATTGTATTGTGGCAACCGGCAGGAGCCTTATGGTTGTCTTTAAAATTCATGTTGAGTAGTATTTCAAAGTAGTTGTAATAGTTGCTACATGGAGGACAATCATGAAGACGGCGCCATTGACCTTGGTGCTTCGCCGACGATGATGGAGATCATGCCCAAAGATGATGGAGATCATGTCCGTGCTTTGGAGATGAAGATCAAAGGCGCAAAGACAAAAGGGCCATATCATATCACATATGAACTGCATGTGATGTTAATCCTTTTATGCATCTTATTTTGCTTAGATCGCGACGGTAGCATTATAAGATGATCCCTCACTAATATCTCAAGATAATAAAGTGTTCATCCTTAGTAGCACCGTTATCAAGTCTTATCGTTTCGAAGCATCTCGTGATGATCGGGTGTGATAGATTCGATAAGTACATACAACGGGTGCAAGACAGTTTTGCACATGCGGATACTAAGGTGGCCTTGACGAGCTTAGCATGTACAGACATGGTCTCGGAACACGTGATACCGAAAGGTAGAGCATGAATCATATGATTGATATGATGAACACTTTGAGTGTTCGCCATTGAAATTACACCTTTTCTCGTGATGATCGATTTGAGGTGCGATGGATTTGGTTTGTGTGATCACTAAGACAATGCGAGGGATATTGTTTTGAGTGGGAGTTCACCTAGATTTTTAATTAATTTGAATTAAAATTTGAACTCAATTTGTCATAAACTTAGTCTAAACTATTGCAAATATATGTTGTAGAGATGGCGTCCTCAATCAATTTTAACCAGTTCCTAGAGAAAGAAAAGCTTAAGAGCAACGGTAGCAACTTCACCGATCGGTTCCGTCATGTGAGGATCTTCCTCTCCGGCGGAAATCCGCAATATGTGCTTGATGCACCGCTAGGTGACCCTCCTGCGAAACTGAAACCAATGAAGTAAAAGCTGTTTACGAGACTCGGAAAACTCGGTACTCTCAAGTTCGGTGTGCCATCCTGTGCGATCCGGAATCCGATCTTCAAAAACGTTTTGAGCACCACGATCCTCATGAGTTGATGAATGAGCTGAAAGCTATTTTTGAGACTCATGCGGCCGTGGAATGCTATGAAGCATCGAAACATTTCTTCAGCTGTATGATGGAAGAAGGCAGCTCCATTAGTGAGCACATGCTCGCCATGACCGGGCATGCGAAGAAACTCATTGACTTGGGAATAGTGATTCCTAACGGATCGGGGATTAATCGTGTCCTTCAATCACCGCCACCAAGTTATAAGAACTTTGTGATGAACTACAATATGCGGAACATGAACAAGGAGTTACCTGAACTCTTTGGCATGCTAAAAGCTGCTTGAGATTGAGATCAAGAAAGAGCACCAAGTGTTGATGGTCAACAAGACCACCGGTTTCAAGAAACAGGGCAAGTCTAAGGGAAAATTCAAGAAGGGTGGCAAGAAAGCTGCCACGCCTCCTATGAAACCTAAGAACGGCCCTAAGCACGATGCTTGAGTGCTATTACTCGCAAGGAGAAGGGACACCTGGAAGCGTAATTGCTCCAAGTATTTGGCAGATCCGAAGAGCGGCCTTGTCAAGAAGAAGAAAGAAGGTATATCCGATATACATGTTATAGATGTTTATCTCACTAGTTCTCGTTCTAGTACACGGGTATTTGATACTCGGTTCGGTTGCTCATATTTGTAACTCGAAACAGGAACTAAAGAATAAACGACAAGCTGCTGAAAGATGAAGTGACGATGCGCGTTGGAAACGGATCCAAGGTCAATGTGATCGCGATCGGCACACTTCCTCTACATCTACCTTCGGGATTAGTTTTAAGCCTAAATAATTGTTATTATGTACCTGCGTTGAGCATGAACATTATATCCGGATCTTGTTTAATGCAAGACGGTTATTCATTCAAGTCCGAGAATAATGGTTGTTCTATTTTTATGAATAATATCTTTTATGGTCGAGCACCACAAAAGAATGGCTTATTTCTATTAGATCTCGATAGTAGTGATACGCATATACATAACATTGATGCTAAGCGAATTAAATTGAATGATAATTCTACTTATATGTAGCACTTGTCGTCTTGGTCATATTGGAGTGAAACGCATGAAGAAACTCCATACTGATGGATTACTTGAATCACTTGACTTTGAGTCACTTGATAGATGCGAAGCATGTCTAATGAGAAAAATGACTAAGACTCCATTTTTTGGTATGATGGAGCGAGCTACTGACTTATTGGAAATCATACATACCGATGTGTGCGGACCAATGAGTGTAGCATCGTGCGGTGGTTATCGTTATGTTCTAACCTTCACAGATGATCTGAGTAGATATGGGTATATCTATTTCATGAAACATAAATCCGAAACTTTTGAGAAGTTTAAGGAATTCCAAAGTGAAGTAGAAAATCAACGTAAAAAGAAGATTAAATTTCTACGATCTGATCGCGGAGGTGAATATCTGTGTTATGAGTTTGGCATGCATTTAAAGAAATGCGGAATACTTTCACAATTGACACCGCCGGGAACACCACAACGAAACGATGTGTCCGAACGTCGTAATCGAACTCTCTTAGATATGGTTCGTTCTATGATGTCTCTTACTCGATTTGCCGTTATCATTTTGGAGTTATGCATTAGAGACAGCCGCATTCACTTTAAATAGAGCACCATCAAAATCCGTAGAAACGACACCGTATGAATTATGGTTTAATAAGAAACCTAAGCTGTCGTTCCTTAAAGTTTGGGGTTGCGAAGCCTATGTAAAAAAGTTACAACCGGACAAGCTAGAACCCAAAGCGGAGAAATGCGTCTTCATAGGATATCCTAAGGAAACTATAGGGTACACTTTCTATCACAGATCCGAAGGCAAAATCTTTGTTGCTAAGAACGGAACCTTTCTTGAGAAAGAATTTCTCACTAAAGAAGTGACCTGGAAGAAAAGTAGAACTTGATGAGATTAATGAATCTATACTCGTTGATCGAGTAGCGCGATGCATGGAAGATGTACCTGTACCGCCTACACCAACAACGAGAGGAAGCTAATGATAATGATCATGAAACTTCGAACGAGGAAACTACCGAACCTCGCGGATCGACAAGGGAACGTGCCACTCCCGATTGGTATGATCCTTGTCTAAATGTCATGATTGTGGATAACAATGATGAGGACCTGCGACGTATGAAGAAGCGATGATGAGCCCAGATTCCAACAAATGGCAAGAAGCCATGAAATCCGAAATGGGATCCATGTATGATAACAAAGTATAGACTTTGGTAGACTTACCTGATAGCCGAAAGGTTGTCGAGAATAAATGGATCTTCAAGAGAAAAACGAGATGTCGATGGTAATATTACTCGTCTATAAAGCTCGACTTGTCGCAAAGGGTTTCCGACAAATTCAAGGAGTTGACTACGATGAGACTTTCTCACCCGTAGCGAAGCTAAAATCTGTGAGGATTTTGTTAGCAATAGCTGCATTTTTCGATTATGAGATTTGGCGGATGGATGTCAAAACGGCGTTCCTTAATGGAGACATTGAGGAAGAGTTGTATATGGTACAACCCAAAGGTTTTGTTGATCCTAAAAATGCTGACAAAGTATGCAAACTTCAGCGTTCAATCTATGGACTGAAGCAAGCATCGAGAAGTTGGAACCGACGCTTTGATAAGGTGATCAAAGACTTCGGGTTTATACAGTGTCATGGAGAGGCCTGTATTTACAAGAAAGTGAGTGGGAGCTCGTAGCATTCCCGATATTATATGTAGATGACATATTATTGATCGGAATGATATAGAACTATTAAGCAAGTGTAAAAGGTTATTTGAATAACAGCTTTTCAATGAAAGACCTTGGTGAAGCATCGTATATATTAGGCATCAAGATTTATAGAGATAGATCAAGACGCCTAATAGGGCTATCACAGAGTACATACCTGGACAAGATTCTAAAGAAGTTTAGAATGGACGAAAGTAAGAAAGGGTTTTTACCTATGTTACCAGTGCAAGGTCTTGAGTAAGACTCAAGGACCGGCTACGGCGGAAGAAAGAGAAAGGATGAATCAGATCCCCTATGCTTCGGCGATAGGCTCTATTATGTATGCCATGCTATGTACAAGACCGGATGTAGCGCATGCCGTTAGTTTGACTAGCGGATATCAAAGTGATCCAGGAATGGAACACTTGGACAGCGGTCAAGAATATCCTGAAGTACTTGAAAAGAACTAAGGATATGTTTCTTTGTTATGGAGGTGACCAAGAGCTCGTTGTAACAAGTTACACCGATGCAAGTTGGAACACCGATCCCGATGACTCTAAGTCACAATCCGGGTACGTGTTTATATTGAATGGTGCTTTGCGATGAGCTGGGCAAGCTCGAAGCGAGTGCACGGTGGCGAAGTCTTCAACGGAATCGAGTACATAGCGGCTTCGGAGGCTTCATCGAAGCGGTATGGATGAACGAGGCTCATTGTAGAGCTCGGTGTGGTTCCTAGTGCATTGGACCCATTAATCATTTACTGTGATAACATGGGTGCCATCGCCAATGCACAAGAGCCAAGGTCACACAAGAGGCTGAAGCATATCAAGCTGCGTTACCACTCGATTCGCGAGTACATCGAAGATGGAGAAGTAAAGATTTGCAAAGTACACACCGATCCGAATGTAGCAGATCCATTGACTAAAGCTCTCCCTAGGGCAAAGCATGACCAACACCGGAATGCCATGGGTGTTAGGTATATTACAATGTAATCTAGATTATTGACTCTAGTGCAAGTGGGAGGTCGAAGGAGATATGCCCTAGAGGCAATAATAAAGTAGTTATTATTTATATCTTTATGTTTATGATAAATGTTTATATGTCATGCTATAATTGTATTAACCGAAACATTAGTACATGTGTGATATGTAGACAAACAAGAAGTCCCTAGTATGCCTCTTAAACTAGCTTGTTGATTAATGGATGATTAGTTTCATAATCATGAACATTGGATGTTATTAATAACAAGGTTATGTCATTGTATGAATGATATAATGGACACACCCAATTAAGCGTAGCATAAGATCTCGTCATTAAGTTATTTGCTATAAGCTTTCGATACATAGTTACCTAATCCTTATGACCATGAGATCATGTAAATCACTTATACCGGAAAGGTACTTTGATTACACCAAACACCACTGCGTAAATGGGTGGCTATAAAGGTGGGATTAAGTATCCGGAAAGTATGAGTTGAGGCATATGGATCAACGGTGGGATTTGTCCATCCCGATGACGGATAGATATACTCTGGGCCCTCTCGGTGGAATGTCGTCTAATGTCTTGCAAGCATATGAATAAGTTCATAAGAGACCACATACCACGATACGAGTAAAGAGTACTTGTCGGGAGACGAGGTTGAACAAGGTATAGAGTGATACCGAAGATCAAACCTCGGACAAGTAAAATATCGCGAGACAAAGGGAATTGGTATTGTATGTGAATGGTTCATTCGATCACTAAAGTCATCGTTGAATATGTGGGAGCCATTATGGATCTCCAGATCCCGCTATTGGTTATTGGTCGGAGTGAGTACTCAACCATGTCCGCATAGTTCACGAACCGTAGGGTGACACACTTAAAGTTGGATGTTGAAATGGTAGTTCTTGAATATGGAATGGAGTTGGAATATTTGTTCGAAGTCCCGAATGTGATCCCGGACATCACGAGGAGTTCCGGAATGGTCCGGAGAATAAGATTCATATATAGGATGTCATTTTATGTGAATAAAATGTCGCGGAAGGTTCTATGGAAGGTTCTAGAAGGTTCTAGAAAAGTCCGGAAGAAACCACCAAGGAAGGTGGAGTCCACATGGGACTCCACCTCCATGGCCGGCCAACCCTAGTGGGGGAGGAGTCCCAAGTGGACTCCCCCTTAGGGGGCCGGCCACCCCCACATGGGAGGTGGAACTCCCACCTTGGTGGGAGTCCTAGCTTGGCTAGGTTTCCCCCCTCCTATGGAAGGTTTTTGGTTCGGGTCTTATTCGAAGACTTGGACACCACCTCTTGGGGTTCCACCTATATAATGAGGGGCCAAGGGGAGGGGGCCGGCCACCCCAAGACCACAGCCCGGCCGACCCCCTTGAGTGGCCGGCCACCCCCTCCCAAACCCTAGCCGCCCCGCTCCTCCACTTCCCGCACGCTTAGCGAAGCTCCGCCGGACTTCTCCACCACCACCGACACCACGCCGTCGTGCCTGTCGGATTCAAGAGGAGCTACTACTTCCGCTGCCCGCTGGAACGGGGAGGTGGACGTCGTCTTCATCAACAACCGAACGTGTGACCGAGTACGGAGGTGCTGCCCGTTCGTGGCGCCGGAACCGATCGTGATCAAGATCTTCTACGCGCGTTTGCAAGCGGCAAGTGAACGTCTACCGCAGCAACAAGAGCCTCATCTTGTAGGCTTTGGAATCTCTTCAAGGGTGAGACTCGATACCCCCTCGTTGCTACCGTCTTCTAGATTGCATCTTGGCTTGGATTGCGTGTTTGCGGTAGGAAATTTTTTGTTTTCTATGCTACGTTATCCTACAGGGAAGTGCCCCCGGAAGGCTTCTCCATCGACACTACCGCCATCTCCATCAACGCTGCTGTCTCCCATGAGGAGGGAGTAGTTCTCCATCGAGGCTCGGGGCTGTACCGGTAGCTATGTGGTTAATCTCTCTCCTATGTACTTCAATACAATAATCTCATGAGCTGCCTTACATGATTGAGATTCATATGATGATGCTTGTAATCTAGATGTCATTGTGCTAGTCAAGTGGGTTTTACTTATGTGATCTCCGGAGACTCCTTGTCCCACGTGTGTAAAGGTGACGAGTGTGTGCACCGTGTGGGTCTCTTAGGCTATATTTCACAGAATACTTATTCACTGTTATGAATGGCGTAGTGAAGTGCTTATTTATATCTCTTTATGATTGCAATGTGTTTTGTATCACAATTTATCTATGTGCTACTCTAGTGAAGTTATTAAAGTAGTTTTATTCCTCCCGCACGGTGTAATGGTGACGAGTGTGTGCATCCGTGTTAGTACTTGGTGTAGGCTATGATTGTGATCTCTTGTAGATTATGAAGTTAACTATTGCTATGATGGTATTGATGTGATCAATTCCTCCTACATAGTGTGAAGGTGACGAGTGTGCATGCTTTGTGTTAGTACTTGGTTTAGTCGTGTTGATCTTTCATGCACTCTAAGGTTATTTAAATATGAACATTGAATTGTGGAGCTTGTTAACTCCGGCATTGAGGGTTCGTGTAATCCTACGCAATGTGTTCATCATCCAACAAGAGTGTAGAGTATGCATCTATCTATTACGTTATGTGATCAAAGTTGAGAGTGTCCACTAGTGAAAGTCTAATCCCTAGGCCTTGTTCCTAAATATCGCTATCGTCTGCTTGTTTCTTGTTTTTCTTGCGTTACTACTGCTACCATATTACCACCATCAACTACACGCCAGCAAGCTATTTTACGGCGCCGCTACTACTTGCTCATATTCATTCATACCACCCGTATTTCACTATCTCTTCGCCGAACTAGTGCACCTATTAGGTGTGTTGGGCACACAAGAGACTTCTTGCTTTGTGGTTGCGGGGTTGCATGAGAGGGATATCTTTGACCTCTTCCTCCCTGAGTTCGATAAACCTTGGGTGATCCACTTAAGGGAAACTTGCTGCTGTTCTACAAACCTCTGCTCTTGGAGGCCCAACACTGTCTACAAGAATAGAAGCTCCCGTAGACATCAACCGGCATGGCAGGGTTTTGCACCCTCCAAAAGTGCACGGTGGCTATGCGGATGCTGGCATATGGAGCTCCTGGTGATGCTGCCGAAGACTATCTTCGGATGGCTGAGTCCACCGCCCTTGATTGTTTCTACCAGTTCTGCAGAGCGGTGATAGCAGTGTTCGGGGACATCTACTTGAGATCACCCACTGTCGAAGACACTGCCTGGATCCTCGCTGTCAATGAAGCTCGAGGATTTCCGGGATGCTTGGAAGCATTGACTGCATGCATTGAAAATGGAAGAATTGTCCGTTTGCCTTGTAGGGAATGTACAAGGGTCACAAAAAAGGCTGCACTGTGATACCTGAGGCAGTGGCTACCCATGATCTCTGGATTTGGTACTCCTTCTTTGGTATGCCGGGATCCAACAACGACATCAACGGCTTGCAATGCTCGTCGATCTTCTCCAAGCTTGTTGAGGGTCATGCTCTCCCGGTTGACTTTGTGATCAATGGCCGGCACTACAACAAGGGATACAATCTTGCAGATGGTATCTATCCAAAGTGGGAAACATTTGTGAACACTATCTCAAGCCCCGAAGCATGCGGAGTTTGTCAAGGAACAAGAAGGTTGCGGAAAGGATGTCGAGCGAGCATTTGGTGTCCTCCAGCAGATATTTGTTGTAGTCCGGTTCCCCTCTATGACTTGGTCCAAAGATCAGATGTGGGAGGTGATGAACTATTGTGTGTGCTTACACTACATGATTATTGAGAATGAGCGGAAGTATCCAGTTCCTCTGAGCGAGCAACCTGCACCATATGATAGAGAGGGTCCTCTTGCACAACCTAATCACCAGGTGCTGGAATCTTGGGCTTCGCTCATCGCTATCGTCAGGAGATTCGAGACTCTAAAATGCATCAACAGCTGCAGGATGATCTGGTGGAGTATATATGGAGGATTCGAGGCAACACCAACTAGTTTCCATTTGATTTGTTTCAAAACTTGTTAAATTATTTTCTTTCTTTGTTGAACTGGAACAATTATTTGTAAAAATAGGCCAAATATAGGCCAAAATTTAGCAAATACGCCGAACTGTGAGTTTATTTATGAAAATAAAGCCCAATACGCCGATCGTCGGGCACCTAGCTGGGGGGACGGCTGGAAGTTCGGTGCTTCCCACGCCAAACTTTCGTCCAATCCGGCGGTAATTCACCCCGGATTTGGCCGTGGGGAGCGCCAACGGCTGGAGGTGCTCTAATCAGTGGTGTCGCGGATGTAATGAAGAACATACTTGACGAGTAGGAAATGATTCGCCATGAGATCATGGATGTGAAAACAAATCCGCTGAACTTCATAACAGATGTGTAACCAAGTAAAAGTGAGGTACTAAAAACCCCCAACAATGTTGCGATACTGAGTAGGATCTTCCACATGATCACTAGACTTGGATGAAATCTTGGAGGCCATGAAAACTGGAGTGGAGAGGGTCTTGGCTTGCAATATACCCGTGCCCTCAAGAAGCTCAAATAAATACATTTCCTAAGAGAGGAACAGAAAGTCTTTGTTGTGCTTGATCGAGATGCCTAGAAAATAGTTCACCCATGCCAATCATGCTGAGTTAGGATATTAAAATATGCAACAAACTTGAAGAAGACATCATCAAGATAATGCTATCCACATATATAGAGCGGGAGATAAGCACCGTATGAGTTGTGGAAAGGAAGAGTACCTTCTCTAAACCATCTGAAGGTGTGGGGGAGCCATGGTGAGACCAAAGTATTAAATTCAAAAATTGCAAGGTTAGATACGAAAACAATCGGCTGCCATTTCATTGGCTATCTTGGAAAGTCGAAAGGTTATCGTTTCTACTGTCCAGAAAAATACACAAAATTTGTAGAAACGAGACACACATTCTTCTTAGAGGACGACATGATTAGTGGGAGCATGTAGATCGGAAATTTGATCGTGCATGCACCTAATCCGATGACTCGGGAGCCATTTTTCGCACTACTTGTTGCACCTGCACCGATGATCTATGCGGTTGTGGTACAATCGCCTATTGTGACTCCACCCATGACAACGATGAATGAAAACTTGAGCATGAGAGGGAGCAGCAATAGCCATCTCCAGAAGCTAAGCCACAAGTTGAGGAACAGAATTCTCCAGAGATTGAGGCTCTTAGAAAGTCTACAAGAGTTAGAAAATCAGGCATTTCTACTGATTAGAAAGTTTATAATATAGAAACATCTCATATGGAAGGTGACCCCGCTTCATATGTAGAAGCCATGAGAAGCCCTGACTCATCAAATTTGGTGGAGGCCATGGAAGACGAAATGAAATCTATGAGTGCCAACGATGTTTGGGACTTAGAAAATAATCCTAAAGAAGCCAAAACAGTAGGCTACAAATGGGTCTATAAAATCAAATATGATCCAATGAGAATGTAGAAAAGTACAAAGCATGACTTTTAGCAAAAGGATTTACACAAAGATAAGGGATAGATTGCAATGAGACATTTTCTCCAGTCTCATGTAAGGATTCCTTCAGAATCAGAATGACACTAGTTCCATATTTTTATTTAGAGCTACATCGATAGATGTAAAGACGGCATTTCTAAACGGGGATTTAGAAGAAAATATCTAAATGAAACAACCCAAAGGTTTTATCATGGAGGGGCAAAGAAGATATGGGATGTCGCCTAAATAAATTCATTCATGGACTAAAGCAAGTCTCCAGACTGTGGTATCTAAAGTTCAATAAGACAATTAAGATATTTGGATTTAAATAAAATGACGAGGATAACTGCGTTTGTGAAAAATTCAAAAATGGGAAATACATTTCCCTAATCTTCTATGTGGATGACATCTTGCTTTCCAACAATAATGATGTTAGTCTACTACAAGAGACAAAGAAATTCTTGTCCTCAAATTTTGATATGAAAGATCTTGGTGAAGCATCATATGTTTTGGGCATAGAAATTCACCAAGATAGGAAAAAGGGAATACTAGGAGTATCGCAAAAGGCTTATTTAGAAACAATTCTAAATAAGTATAATATGCATAAGAGCAATGCGACACCTGCCCCTATAGTCATGGGCGACAGTTTTGGAAAATTTCGATGTCCCAAGAACTAATACGAGCTCAATCAAATGAAAGCGATTCCATATGCTTCGGCCATTGGAAGCCTATAGTATGCACAAGTGTGCACTCACCTGGCTTAGCTTTTATCACCGGGGTACTCGGTAGATATCTAGAAAATCCAGGTATAGAACACTGGAAAATGGTACAGAAGACATTGTGTTATGTGGAAGGCACAAAGAACTACATGCTAACATACAGAAGATCTGATTCTCTAGAAATAAGAGGGTCTTAAATTGCAGATTTTGCGAGAGATAAAGATGATAGAAAATCGACATCTGGATATGTGTTCACTCGTAGGGGGAGCTATTTCATGGAGAAGCTCCAAACAGTTAATAGTTGCATCGTCCATGATGTATGCAGAATTTATAGCATGTTATGAAGCCACAGGACTGATATTATGGTTAAAGAAATTTATACCCGACTTGAAAGTGGTAGATTGCATTGACAAACCACTAAATATGTACTGCGACAATCAGCCCGCGGTATTTTATGCTTACAACAACAAGTTGAGTAATGCTACAAAATCAATTGAGGTAAAGTATTATGTTGTGAAACATAAATTCCAGGATCACACTATAAGTCTCGAGCATATAAGGATAAAGGATATGCTTGCGCATCCGCTAACGAAAGGCTTGCCACCCAGTGTGTTTAAGGAACACTTAGCCGGCATGGGTTTAAGGGAAAGCCTTACCATTCCTGGATCATGAGAGGCCCAAAAGAAAAATAATTTGTTTCAAAACAGATAAGTATATTGTACATGTCCGATTCTATCGGCAATTGAGTTGTGACAATGAAACATGCTCTATGTACTGATCCGTGATGAAAAGAGTAAAGTAAAAGTATAAAGTTAAAAGTAAAGTTGAGATCAAAGGGGAGAATGTTAGGTTGATCTCCACCACGTACGAGCGCTCGACGTGCCCTTTGATCCGCGCCCTGATCGGGGGCGCCCAATCGATCAATGGTTGGTGAGCCCCTATCGCCGCACTGTATAGAGAGGTGGGGGCCGGACGCACGAGTCACGAGGTTCTCCGGTGTGCCAAACACTCCACCGATAATTCCCTTTCGATCGAGGGTTAGCGCATGTCGACGGGAAATGCCACCGCCATCACTACCTCACCCACGCCACCGCCGTTGCCACCATGCCGACGCCCTCAGGTTCTTCCTCCCAAGGAGAAGGTAATCCCTCTCAATATCTCTCTTACACCCAGTACACGCACAGAGACGGTTTCTACCCGGCATAGGATCTGCACCTAGGTGATCTAGGTTTGACACACCTCAGCACCTCACTAAAAAAAGCATGCAAAGCAAAGCCATGTCCCGTGGCTTGAAGATATGCTCTGCACATCTGCATGAAAACTTTTGCAACAGCGCTTCTGTGCGGAGACCAAATGGATAAGACACCTAGTATGATTTAGGAGACAAAAACACTCGAGACAAAGATCCTACAAGACGCCTCCGGATTCCTGCACCGACTTGTTGTGTACCCAATCGGCAAAGTCAAATGCAGTAATAACGCCTCCCGGGTCGCCTCTCTCTGGCGGCTCCGGAGGCCCCCCCAAACCCTAGCCAAAACACCTCCCCCACCAGCGCTCCCACCGGCCGCCGCCGCCGCCGACGCCGGCGGTGGTGGCGGCGCCCAGCCGTCAAAGGCGGAGGGCGTTGGGGCACACGCCGGCGGCGCGTCTGCGAGCGGAGAGGCATCGTCGGGCGGCCGTGCGCGAAGGTGGAGGCCGCGGAGCTAGCGCGGCGGCGGTGACCGTCGAGCTGGCGAGGCGTCGGTGCTGTGAGGCTGGTAGCTGCAGGGCCGAAGCGCGGGCACCTCGCGGTGCAGTGCGGCGGCAGCCGGCCCGCACGGGCCCGATCTGGGCCGACGCGGGCTCGGTCTGGGCTGTGCCTCCTTGGCGTGCGGTCACGCCCTGGGCGCTGCCCTATGTCAGCTGTGCAGGTCGTCGTGGTGGCCGTCCTCAAGTGCCGGTGGTGGACGGAGCTATTGCTCCGGTTGCGGCGGCGTGCCTCTTGTCCCGATCTGACCATCTCGGTCTCGATCCGGCGAGCGGCGGCTGCTGCGGTGGCTTTTGGTGCGTTTCGCCTTCTCCGTCAACCCCTAGTTGCCTCCTGCTGCGGTGGTTCAGGCCGGCATTTGGCGCGTCTCCATCTTGCCGTTGGGCGGTCTTTGGCCCGGGTGAAAACCCTGTTCGGTTCTTCCGTTGCGGACCACGGTGACACCTGTGGGTGCCATCTCCCTCCTTGGAGGCGTGGTCTTGGGTCCTAACCGTTTCTACCCTCGACGCCAGAGGAAACCCTAGGTCTCACTTGCCGGACCGGGCAGCGGCGGCGCAGCAGCGTCGTCCCCTTCTTGAAGGCGCTGTTTTGCCTGCGAGGGATGGCTCTCGGTGATGGTAGCCTCGCCAGTGTCTGCTACTGCTCAAGGTGTGAGTCTCTCGAGCGCAATGTACGCCATCGCCAACACGCTTGTCGACCCATTCCCAAGTTTTGGCCACACCCTGCCAATCGCGCGCTTCATCTTCTAGGCGTATGATGTGGTATGTTGGTCTGGGCAGCTTGGGAAGTTGGTCGTGTTGTTGGAGTTGGTTGTGACGCGGTTTGGAGACTCTGTGCCCCGCCGCCTCGCCGTTCTTGGGTTGAGGTTGGGCAAGGTGTGCTTGGCGTCGGTGTTGTAGGAGTGTGTTGTAAGCCAAAAGGCAGTGGTGTTGTAGCTATTCTTGGCGTTTCTTATCAGCTTAATACAATGACGCGCACGCTCTTGCGGGTTCTCAAAAAAAAATGCAGTAATAAGTTAAAAAAGACAAATAATCAATTAGTAGTGGTTAACCGACATTTAATAACCAGGCCCTACCATCACAAGCATCCGATTCCACTGTCCAGTACACAGCTGAGCTCCCAGCACGTAGTTTCCTACATCACTTCTCTGCTCTTCTAGTGATCTTGTCCCATTCAGCTGACAGATCGTGGCGGTGCGCTGGCTGGCGCGGCCCTGCGCCGGTGCGGCCGTGGCCAGGGGATGGCGGCGATGGGCCCAGATCAGGGTTTGCGGGCCTAGGTTTGGGTCTCAGCTAGGCTGTCTGGGTATGGGTAGGTCTGATGAGGGTGTCTTGCTAGGGTGCAGGCTCAGCTCCGCGCGTGTACAAGTTGGGATGCCGGTGTCGTCGCCGGCAGGGCCGAACCGCTCCCTTGTGTCCTGTAAGTGCGGGTGCTGCTCTCTGTAAGGACCGAGTTTGCTCTCCCGGGTATGCTCCTGCTCGTGAGAGTTGGGTTCCTTGGCTGGTAGGGTAATGCTTTAGTGGCGCGGTGGCAGTGCGCCGCCGTATGTACGATTCCTTTCAGCCCGGTTTGACTGTCGTGGGGTTCGGTGTGTCTCAGTTTTTGCTCCGGCAGGACTGGCGGGTTCCACCGGGTTTTGGATGCTAGCTAACTTGATGGTGTGTGCGAAAGCACCGCAAGGCTTCAGTCAATGCCGGCGACGACAATGTTTTGGGACGTCGTTTACCTTGTCGGAGGCGTAATCATCTCACCATCATGTTGCTGGTTGCCTGCCCCCAGGCATTGTCTGCTGCATTACTGACTTGCGAGTTCTCCAAGTTACTCCTAGGAACCCCTACCCGTTGATGCCTTTGTCAAGATGTGATCGGTTCATATAAACGGTGCTCTTCCGCTTTTGTGTGGCCGCTCTCGAGCCTAGGGTGCCTGTCGGAGTTGGTGTTGTCGCAAGGGGGGGACACCGGTGTTCTTCACCGACTGGTGGTGGTCCTCATGACGGAGTGCAAAAATAGTCTTTCCCTGAAGGTGGGTGATGAAGCTACCGCGAAAGCATTGCACGGTCTCGTGCTGAAACCGGCGACGCTTGTGAGCGCCGCTTCCCTTCCCGGAGGCGTTGTTGTGAAGCTTCCTTCCTTTGAACTCCGGAGGTAGCGCAGTTACGTAGTTCCTCGGTGGTTGGTGGTCTTCTGTGAGCTATTTCGGTCGATCTGGTGCATTTCCGTGGAGCGGCATCTTGGTGCTGGATGGGGTTAGTGAAGTCGCCGGTGTTCAGTTGTAGTCTCGGATGCCATGTTGAAACTTGTAGTTCGTTCTGTCGGTTCTCTTCTATTTTAGGCTTTAGCTCTGCATCTCTACCTGGTAACCCCAGCTTTTTTTTTCTTTCTGCTGTTGTTATCGTTGTACTACTCCTGGTCGGTTGATGGCTTTGCTAATTCATGGCTTTCTGTTCAAAAAAAAATGAGGTATTTTATTTCGAACATACTTCAGATGCACGTACAGTTTCGTCAGCTTTCAACGTTGCTGTCCCAATCAGCAACCAGATACTGCGACCACTCTTTTCTTCGATATATCCATATATGTAGAGTGGCCCATATGTGCCATTTTTATTGCGATCTTGCTTGCTCGGTGCAAGCTGCTAGCTATAGAACTTAATTAGAAGAACGCAATCTTGTCCATTCCGATGCGATGTCCATCGTCCATAGCTTAGCTCCTCGCACGTAGCTTCCAATCACACTGAAGACGCCCCAGAAAACGAAATAGCCATCCATATCCATTGCACCAGACCTGAAATCTGCACGTACGGCAAGTAAAGACGGACGCCCATCGATCGACGATTCGATCGTCGCGCATGAATAAAATCGGTTAATCATATGTATTCAATTCGTAGCCGCGCGCACGCACGGGTTAGGAGTAGGGTTCTTGTCTAATTTGATTTGTACTGTAGACCACTACAGGAATGGGGCTATATGCCGAGGGCCGGGAACCCTCGGCGTAGCATGCTTTGGCCCTCGGCGTAGGCTATGCCGAGGGCCGCCCTCGGCATAGCTCCTCGGCGTGTAAGTCCCTCGGCAAAGGCACTATCGCCGTCGGCGTAGCCCGGCCCTCGGCGTAGCACGCTACGCCGACGGCAAAACCCTCGGCATAGACTTTTAAAAAATTCAAATTTCCCGTTTCCAAAAAAAATCAAAAAAAAAATTCGAAAAAAAAAATATTTTTTTCTATATGCCGACGGCAAAACCCTAGGCATAGACTTTTAAAATTTTTAAAATTTTAATTTCTTTTACACAATTTTTCCCTTTTTTTCCTTTTTTTCTTTTTTTTACTTGTTTATCTTTCACCCAATACACTTTTAACTCTAACTACACTTAATCTTATGTCAAATTACAATCATGGTTAAACTTCCCAGTCGGTCACCCATCCTCACACTACTCCAGCCTCAAGCACGCTTAACTCCTTGGTTCCATTCGGATGAGCTTCCATTATAGAATTGACACCTCTTGCTGATAATAATAGCATATCAACCCTATTAACCCTTGAACCGTGATGCACACTTCTTTATTTTTGAATCCCAAACAATTACTTAAGTAGACAACAATGAATATATATAAGTAATAATGATATTGAATTCAAATAAAAATAAAATGATTTTATTTTTTGGTCTTTTTTCTATTTAATATTGAATAATTAATATCTTTAAATCGGAAAATCAAAATTCCACAAATAATATGTCTAAATCGATCAGAAAAATGAGAGGAATCTAAATATAACATACATATCATCATTTGAACCTAAAAATTAGAGGAATCCAAATATGACGCCCAATTTGCCATGTGGACAATACAGCCCCCTCGCGAGATGCGAAATGGCCGTATCGGGCGGGCTGGTGCACCGTTCGCCAACACGCTAAACGGACAAAAATTAGCACATAAAGTGATGTGTTATAGACATAAAAACATTTTTTACGGAATTTATTGAGCGACGGAAAGTGTACCCCTAGTTCAAATCCGGTCGGTTTCCAGCGGATTCGGCGGGACACCGCAGGAAGCCGCATGGATTCCCCGATAGCTAGCGCGCACATATGACATGTGATATGTGGTGCGAAGGCGGTGTCCTACCACTACGCGGAGGTATCGCGCAATACTAAAATGCGCCCCATGTAGCTGCTTCACAAAATAAACCCGTTTTGGCACCCCGAAAGTGAAAAAACCATCGCCCATCGGTCGGATTGGAAATCCGCTCCCGGGGCCTTGCTTACCATCCCAGGGACCACGCACATGCCAAATATGGCCTCGTTCCGACAAACTATGCGGTGTCACGGGCCGTTTCCTACTCATTTGCCCTAAAAGCCATAGAACTCCGGACGTGATAGTCCTGTTTGTGAAGGGTTTTCCAAAATAATTGCCGTATCCTAATTCCGACTTTTGGAGTGGTTACTAGAACACATAAAATGACGCCATGCGGCTCCGCGGGATTTTCTGACTTTGTTTAAATTGTCATTTGGCCAAAACGGGCCCCCACGGAGATGCGGTATGTCCGTACCGGCGCGTCTGGTGCACCCGTTTACCATCGCGCTAAACGGACAAAAATTGGCACATAAATTGATATGTCATAGACCTAAAAACATTTTTTGCGGAATTTATTGAGCGACGGAAAGTGTAGCCCTAGTTCAAATCCGGTCACTTTCCGGCGGATTCGGCGGGACACCGCGAGAAGCCGCATGGATTCCCAGATAGCTAGTGCGCACATATGGCATGTGATATGTGGTGCGAAGGCGGTGTCCTACCACTACGCAGAGGTCTCGCGCAATACTAAAATGCGACTTATGTAGTTCCTTCACAAAAAAACCCGTTTTGGCACCCCGAAAATGAAAAAACCATCGCCCATGGGTCGGATTGGAAATCCGCTCCCGGGGCCTTGCTTCCCATCCCAGGGACCACGCACGTGCCAAATATGGCCTCGTTCCGACAAACTATGCGGTGTCACGGGCCGTTTCCTACTCATTTGACCTAAAAGCCATAGAACTCCGGACGTGATAGCCCCGTTTGTGAAGGGTTTTCCAAAATAATTGCCGTATCCTAATTCCGACTTTTGGAGTGGTTACTAGGACACATAAAATGACGCCATGCGGCTCCGCGGGATTTTCTCGACTTTGTTTAAATTGTCATTTGGCCAAAAGGGGCCCCCACGGAGATGCGGTATGGCCGTACTCGGCGCGTCGGTGCACCCGTTTACCATCGCGCTAAACGGACAAAAATTAGCACATAAACCGATATGTCATAGACCTAAAAACAATTTTTGCGGAATTTATTGAGCGACGGAAAGTGTAGCCCTAGTTCAAATCCGGTCACTTTCCAGCGGATTCGGCGGGACACCGCGAGAAGCCGCATGGATTCGCGAGATAGCTAGCGCGCACATATGGTGATATGGGGTGCGAAGGCGGTGTCCTACCACTACGCGAGGTCTCGCGCAATACTAAAATGCGCCCCATGTAGTTCCTTCACAAAAAACCTGTTTTGGCACCCCGAAAATGAAAAAACCATCGCCCATGGGTCGGATTGGAAATGCGCTCCCGGGGCATTGCTTCCCATCCCAGGGACCACGCACGTGCCAAATATGGTCTCGTTCCGACAAACTATGCGGTGTCACGGGCCGTTTCCTACTCATTGCCCTAAAAGCCATAGAAATCCGGACTTGATAGCCCTGTTCGTGAAGGGTTTTCCAAAATAATTGTCGTATCCCAATTCCATCTTTTGGAGTGGTTACTAGGACACATAAAATGATGTCATGCGGCTCCGCGAGATTTTCTGACTTCGTTTAAATTGCCATCTGGCTAAAACGGGAACCTGAGAACATATAAGAAAGTGATTGAATTGTTTCTATGTTAACATGTTATTCTACATGATTTAAATATGCATGATTTTGACATAAACGGATAGAGGATGTTTTTCTGAACATTTTGATACCTCATACGCATTTTTCTGACATCATATGAATTAGTTATGATTTTTACAAAATTAGACAAATTTGAAAAATAGCCTACGCCGAGGGTGGCCGTCGGCATAGCCCTGTCTACGCCTAGGGCCAAAGATATGCCGAGGGCTGCCCTCGGCGTAGAGGTCGCTACGCCGACGGCCACGTTTCGCCGAGTGTTGAAAGGGCAGGCTGGCCTGGCCGGGCCATACGCCGACGGCCCCGACTTTTGGCCGTCGGCGTATAGCCTGGCCCTCGGCATAGCCTCCCATTCCTGTAGTGGACCACTAAGCGCACCATTACACCTCTTTTTGTCTCAAGGCGTCTGAAGAAATCTGAGCGGGCCCTGAAGCTTCATGCTCGCTTCGCGTCCTCGTTCAGCTAAGGCGGTAGGTACAGCCACGTCCATCGCGTCGCTTAACTGAACTTCTGAACACATAATATAATCTAATTTTGTTTACGCGATCTTTGTTAGAGACGATTTTGCGACTAAAAATTAGCCGGTCCTGTTCATGACTGATTGCGTTGGGTCGACGGTGCGATTTTCTTTCGTAGATGTGATGGAATTAATCGGGAGGTGCCATCAGCTGCGTTTACTGCACACTGTAGTGCGTTGTTGTTAATTTGGACAGGGGAGCTAATTTCGCCCATCGAGTGGCGTCGTGTTAGGGCGTCGTCTTCTACGTCGGGCCCTAGGCGCACGCTGTACCTGTACAATACTGAATAGTGAATACTCGACCGGTCGATCCACGACGTGATCGCCACGACGATACATTTTTTTCACGGTTCTGAAGCTGACCTACGATCAGCCAGCTAGTGGGTCTCTCTGTCACGAAGCAACGATTCATCAACTGATACGATGGAGATGGGTCATGCTTCCTTGCTTGGTGGCCGTGAAAACTGAGATGTCAATTGTAAGAAGGAAGGAACAACTGAGTCTGAGTGATTGGCGATCCAGATGTTTTCTGATCGCATGGAATTGAAAGTATCGCTTGCTTGCACCTGCTGATTATCACTCCGTGGAAGCGAAGCACTTTACGTTCATTGTCAACAATTAGCAGCAGTAGCAGATTTCCCGCATTTAAATCGTTTCACTGAGCTTTCTCCATCAGCCATTACCATTGACGTGGGAACAGGCAGTATCATTGCATTATACCCTACGAGCCAAAGCTAGATTAAACGCAAACGAACTGACGTGTAAGTCTCAACTCCATATACCTCCTAGAGTTCGTAGTAGCTAGCAGAAACGGAGAGCTAGCAGTGGAGCGCAAGATAGCAGTATATTTTATGGCACGTGACGCACACGGTGCGATTTGGCGTCGAACTCACCGGTCACCGGACGGGGACTTGCAATCTTTCTCCCGCCGTTGCTTTCGGCGTTAACCTTCGACATTTTGGCACCATCTCATCGGTCGCTGTTTCTTGACAGCAATCACTTACCAGAACCAAGTGGAGTAACCTCCTGAAAAGGCCTCAATGATCACGGAGTAAATTACAGTAAAATGCTGCTAGCTAAGAGTATCTCTAACCGAACTCCTAAATGTTAGAGGAGAAAATGGTGCACTGTTCATCGATGAGAAAAAAAATGCTCCTCTAAACTTCAGCTACCGGAATCGATCTTCTAAATCTAAACTCTTATATTTGAATTTTCTACTAGACATTTTGTTAAACACATTGTAATCAAACGAAAAAACACCAAATTCAAGCCACCTAGTCATCGAGGTCGTCGAACAAGGCGTTGAAGGAGTTGACGGAGTCGTCGCTGTCGCAGAGGTTGATAACGGCCTGCGCCGGTACGGAGTAAGATGCCGCTGTCGCGGAGGAAGACGAGGCCACCGTCGAAGAAGAAGGTCCCACACTACTAGAAAAAAGATTACCAGTGGTGCACCTGCTTATTTACATATCAGTGGCGCATCATGGTGCGCCACTGCTAAATATTAGTGCGCCACTGGTATATGGTCCTACCAGCTGCTATTTGTGTGCCACTGCTATATTTTTTAAATTTTGAAATTAGAGTTTTTTTCTATTTTTTTCTTTTTTGGTGCACCACTGCTATATTTATGGTGCACCACTTCTATATTTATGGTGCGCTACTGTTAACTCTTAACTCATTATGTTCAGTATATCTTATAAATTTGTGAAGTATTTGTTGCTGGAATATTGTTATGTTTAATGCTTGTCACTAGTGCACGAGTGGCATGATCTTTGATCTAGGCTCTATAATTGTTGCTTAGATTGTATCTACAAATTGTATGCACATGTCTTTGTCCGGAACCCGAGGCCCCAAAGTGACCTCGAATTGGGATAACCGGAGGGGATGGCTTTGATATGAGGATCACATGTTTTCACCAAGTGTTAATGCTTTGCTCCGGTGCTCTATTAAAAGAAGTACCTTAATTACCAGTAGTTTCCCTTGAGGCCCTCTGCAAATGGGCTGGTAGTACAAAAGATATTATGCAAGTTTCTCATTGCGAGCACGTATGACTATATATGGAAAACGTGCCTACGATATTAATAGACTAGATATTTTGTTTTAATGCTAAATTCAATTCTGTCAATTGCCCAGCTGTAATTTGTGCACCTAACACTTGTTATTTAGAGAGTTACCACTAGTGCAGATAGCGGGGAACCTCGGTCCTTTATTTTATCATCATTGCTTTTCAATCAACTGTGCGCTGGGATATTTTCCAGTGTCATTGCCTATGTGCTGCTACTGCTGTGTTACTATTGGTCTCATATTACTGCTGCATCACATTTCCCTATCAACATGCCATCAAAGTAGTACCAACTATTTTCTGGTGCCGCATCATATTAGCACTGCTTTCACATCACCTTGTTGCTACTGCTTTTCCAGGTGCAGCTGAATTGACAACTCTGCTGTTAAGGCTTATAAGTATTCTTTGTCTCCCCTTGTGTCGAATCAATAAATTTGGGTTTTACTTCCCTCGAAGACTGTTGCGATCCCCATACTTGTGGGTCATCAACCCCACGTTGTCACTTTGAGCATTCATAGGAGGTACTAACACACCACAATTTCATAGAGACATCCAACTCAAATCATAATTCAGTGAATAAGTATTCTAAGAGACCCACACGGTGCACACACTGTCACTTTTACACACGTGGGACAAGGAGTCTCCGGAGATCACATAAGAAAAATCCACTTGAATAGCATACCGACATCTAGATTACAAAGCTCATGATCACATAAAGATCACACCATGGGAGAGAGAGAGATAAACCACATAGTGAACGGTAGAGCCCTCAGCCCCGTGGGAGAACTACTCCCTCCTCAACATGGGAGTCAGCAACAGCGATGGAGATGGCGGTGGAGTCGATGGAGATGGCTCCGGGGGCAATTCCCCGTCCCGGCAGGGTATCGGAACAGAGACTTCTGTCCCCCGGATCTTGTCTGCGATGACGGCGGAGCTACGGAACTTTTCGTGAGCGGAGGCTGATCTTTTTTTGGGTTTTTTCGTCGGGAGCTTTATATAGGTGGAATGGCGAGGTCGGTGGAAGCCTGGTGGCCCCAGACCACCCCTAGGCGCGGGCCAAGGCCAGGCCGCGCCTAGACATGGTCTGGCCACCCTGTGGCCCTCCTCCGTCTCTTCTCTGGACTCAGTCTTCACTCTGGGAAAAATAAAAATTTAGCTTTTGTTTCGTCCAATTCCAAGAATATTTCCTGTACAACTTTTTTGAAATACAAAACAACAGACAACACGGAACTGATACTATGTCATCTTGTTAATAGGTTAGTGCCGGAAAATGTATAAAAGTGCAATGAAGCATGAGCAAAACATATATAAATTGGTTTAAAACAAACACGGAGCATCAAAAAATATAGATACGTTTGAGACGTATCAAGTATACCCAAGCTTAACTCCTGCTCGTCCTCGAGTATGTAAGTGATGACAAAAATAATTTTTGAGGTGACATGCAACCAACACAATTTTTATCATGTTATTGTAAAAGCATTGTGAGCTGGGATCATAGTACTCTAAACATAGGCATGATAGACACAATTCTAACAATGGAACTTAGCAACTATGTTATAACATGAAGAGTAACTCAAACAAATGATCATGAATAATAGTACATTGAAAGCAACATTTTATTTATGAGCATAGAGAAAATATAGCAAAGTGGTACTCAACATGTCCTTTATGAAGTAACAAAACATAAATGCTAGGACACCTTTAAAGTTCAAAGGGTGACTAGATAAAATAATTTAAGAACAAGCAATAGTCATAATCATGAATCAATCAATAATAATTTTGGGACTATGCACATTACACTAAGAATGACAACTATGCTCTCTTAATTGGTGCATAAGTATAAGATGGAGACTCAACGTAAAAGTAAAAGACAGACTCTTTGCAGAGTAAGCAAGATAAACAAGTTTTATAAACCTTCCAAAAAGTATGGTACTTATTAGCTTTGAGATCTCATTGCCCCTATCATAAGCATCTTGAATGGTTAAAGTTAATGTGAGTTAAATATGAGCTATATGTCACAAGTTGAAAATCTCATGCCCCTTGAATACAAGTACCTAAACCTCATGCTACTCAACTTAGGTCCCAAATAAGTTCTTGTCATTGTAAGTACACATGTATCATTGAGAACCGCCAACGGGGTACCTCTTGCCTGATGATGCATGGCTTAGATTAGCGACCCAGGCGTTTCCCTAACTCATATACAAACTCCATGGACTTACAAGTTTCCATTTTATTTCGCACCGCTAGGCATCCATAAACAAAAGAACATGACATCAACTAAATATGAATAAGTGCAATGTTAAAATCGTTCCCCATGAAAGCATGGTTGTGCTAACTCCAAACTTGTAATTTGCAAACATATAAACTTCATAAGATAGTCACAATGATCAAGTTTATTAATTGCAAGAAAGTAAATGTGCCATCAAGTTCGTGAGAGCTTTAGTGATTGATTTTCTCAAGCCCGAATTTAATTTGAAGATAAATAAAAACATGATGAATATACTTGGAATAGCAATAATGCTAGTAGGTAGATATGGTGGACACAATTGAAAAACTTTGGTTAATGGGTGTTGGATGCACGAGTAGAGCTCATACTCAGTACAGGCGGAGGTTAGCAAAAGACTGGGAGCGACCAACTAAGAGAGCAGTAATGGTCATAATCATGCATAGCGACAAAACATTAATAATCAAAGCATAAAGTGATATCACAAGTCAAAAATTAAATGATCATAGAGGTTTTATATGACTGGTTTGTAGTCATAACATGGTATAAGCATGTTCCAAGTCAATCCGATAAAGCATCAAAGGAGAATGCCACAATATTATGCTTTGTATGATGGAAACAACACATGATACTTTCAGTGACACATTATGCACTCTCAGCTTTTTGAAACAAGTCATGCTACAACAATAAATACTAAGTATATGGTAAGAATAACATCCAACATGACATGCCAAAGTCTATGCCACAGTCTAGACAAGCTTCCTTTTGCATCACTATAGTCATGAAATATTTTACTCGTATCCAACACCAATCAAATTATTTGAAATAACTCTCAAAGATGAAATACATTATGAAACAAAGAGCTAATCATACATTAATAAGGAATACTAATGAGCTCTGAATAAAATTCAAGTGAAAGAACAAGAGCTAAACGCAGTACCAGAAAACTAGAACACTCACAAAACAATAACTGCGAAAACTAGAGCGTTCTATGCAATTAAAACGAAGCGGATTTTTCTCCAAAACAAATGTGCCGGGATCCAACATATGCTACAGCAAACAAAACTAAACTAAAAAATATGCTCCAAGAATAACACATTGCGTATGAAGCAATAAAAATATAGCGCATAGAGAGATGATCTGTTGCTTTGTTGATGAAGAGGGGATGTCTTGGGCATCCTCAAGCTTTGACGCTTGTACCTCTTAGATATTTCTTGGGGTGCAGGGGCATCACCACGCTTGAGCTTTTGTCCATTCTTCATTTAATCACATCATTTCTTCTCTCCCTACACTTGAAAACTTCCTTCATAAAAAACTTTGCACAATTCTTTATTAGCAGCATTAGTACAATCAAAATAAACAAATCCACTTGGGTTCAGTTCTAACATATATAAAAGATATATTAAAGCATTAGTTACTATAGAAACCTCTTCAAAAAAGTTTTTGATAAAAATAACTCAAAATAAAAAAGATTAAGAAGCAAATGCAAATAGTGGCAGAAATCTGTCAAAACAGAACAGTAGGTAAAGATCGATTTTTCAGAAAATCTTCTGTTGCTCATATCGAAAAGTGCTCAACTAACGAAAGTTAGATAATAACCTGCGAAATATCCATAAAAAATGTCAGCTCAAAATTCCTCACTGTCTATTTATACGAATTTTTATGATGACATCACAGAATCTGTTTTCAGGACAGCAACTTCCCCAAATCTTACTTTCTTCCTATTAGAGGCTATTGTTGTTGGCGTGGTAGTAGTTAACACACGTCCGTTGGGAACCCCAAGAGGAACGTGTGATGCGTACAGCAGCGAGTTTTCCCTCAGTATGAAACCAAGGTTATCGAACCAGTAGGAGTCAAGGAACACGTGAAGGTTGTTGGTGAAGGAGTGTAGTGCGGCGCAACACCAGGGATTCCGGCGCCAACGTGGAACCTGCACAACACAATCAAAGTATTTTGCCCCAACGTAACGAGTGAGGTTGTCAATCTCACCGGCTTGCTTGTAAACAAAGGATTAGATGTATAGAGTGGATGATGATGTTTGTTTGCGAAGAACAGTAAAGAACAATTGCAGTAGATTGTATTTCAGATGTAAAGAATGGACCGGGGTCCATAGTTCACTAGTGGTGTCTCTCCGATAAGAAATAGCATGTTGGGTGAACAAATTACAGTTGGGCAATTGACAAATAGAGAAGGCATAACAATGCACATACATATATCATGATGAGTACTATGAGATTTAATCAGGGCATTACGACAAAGTACATAGACCGCTATCCAAGCATGCATCTATGCCTAAAAAGTCCACCTTCGAGGTTATCATCCGAACCCCTTCCAGTATTAAGTTGCAAACAACAGACAATTGCATTAAGTATGGTGCGTAATGTAATCAACACAAATATCCTTAGACAAAGCATCGATGTTTTATCCCTAGTGGCAACACCACATCCACAACCTTAGAACTTTCTCGTCACTCGTCCCGGATTCAATGGAGGCATGAACCCACTATCGAGCATAAATACTCCCTCTTGGGGTTACAAGTATCAACTTGGCCGAGCCTCTACTAGCAACGGAGAGCATGCAAGAACATAAACAACATATATGATAGATTGATAATCAACTTGACATAGTATTCAATATTCATCGGATCCCAACAAACACAACATGTAGGGTTACAAATAGATGATCTTGATCATGATAGGAAGCTCACAAGATCTAACATGATAGCACAATGAGGAGAAGACAACCATCTAGCTACTCCTATGGACCCATAGTCCAGGGGTGAACTACTCACACATCGATCCGGAGGCGATCATGGTGATGAAGAGACCTCCGGGAGATGATTCCGCTCTCCGGCAGGGTGCCGGAGGCGATCTCCTGAATCCCCCTAGATGGGATTGGCGGCGGCGGCGTCTCTGGAAGGTTTTCCGTATCGTGGCTCTCGGTACTGGGGGTTTCGCGACGAAGGCTTCTTATAGGCGGAAGGGTAGGTTTAGGGGAGACGCGAGGGCCCCACACGCCAGGGCCGCGCGGCCAGGGCCTGGGCCGCGCCGCCCTGTTGTGTCGGCGCCTCGTCGCCCCACTTCGTTTCCCTTTCGGACTTCTGGAAGCTTCGTGGAAAATAGGACCCTGGGCATTGATTTCGTCCAATTCCGAGAATATTTCCTTACTAGGATTTCTGAAACCAAAAACAGCAGAAAATAGCAACTGGCTCTTCGGCATCTCGCCAATAGGTTAGTGCCGGAAAATGCATAATAATGGCATATAATGTGTATAAAACATGTTAGTATCATCATAAAAGTAGCATGGAACATAAGAAATTATAGATACGTTCGAGACGTATCAGCTATTCTTGGCACAAAAACGAAATGAAATTTATAAGGAGAGGTTATTAAAGAGGTAATAACTTCCAAGACTAATCATAAAAGAAAAATTACAGAAATAAAACAATGCGTTGTCTCCCATAAGCGATTTTCTTTAATGCCTTTCAGCTAGGCGCAGTAGTTTGAGAAGATGCTCACATAAGAAATATGAATTAAAGAAAAAGAGAGAATCAAGGAGAAAATATGAAACACATTTAAGTCTAACCCACTTCCTATGCATAGTAATCTTGCACACAAATATATTCACAAAGAACAAAGTGACAAGCATAGGAAGATAAAACAAGAGTAACTTCAAAACTTTCAGCATATAGAGAGGTGTTTTAGTACCATGAAAACTTCTACAACCATATTTTCCTCTCTCATAATAACTTTCAGTAGCATCATGAATAAACTCAACAATATAACTATCACATAAAACATTCTTATCATGAGCCACATGCCTAAAATAATTTTTACTTCCCACATAAGCATAGTCATTCTTATTAATTGTAGTGGGAGCAAATTCAACAAAATAACTATCATTATTATTCTCATCACAATAATCATCAAATATAGGAGGCATACTGTAATCATAATTAATTTTCCCCTCAGTAGTAGGTGGACTGAAAATAACATAATCATCACTGTAATCATCATATATTGGAGGCATAGTATCATCATAGCAAATTTTCTCCTCCAAAACCGGGGAACTAAAAAGATCATTTTCATAAAAACTAGCTTCCCAAGCTTAGAATTTTCCATAGCATTAGCAATAATGATGTTCAAAGAATTCATACTAATAACATTGCTACTAGCATGCAAGAAAAGTTCCATAGGTTTTTCAATTTTCTCTTCAAACACCTCATGTCCTAACTCAAGATAAATACTATAAATCTCTCTAAGTTTTGTTGTTGTTTTACATTAAGCCTAACTAGTGAAAATAAAAACAAGAAACAAAAAGATGTAATTGCAGATCTAAAGCAAATAACTTCAAGCACTCACCAGCAACTAAATAGCTTAGTAGCCAGAGGATGTGAGTACCTTTTACCTTACCTCCCCGGCAACGGCGCCAGAAAAGAGCTTGATGTCTACGCACGGTTCTATTTTTGTAGACAGTGTTGGGCCTCCAAGTGCAGAGGTTTATAGAACAGCAACAAGTTTCCCTTAAGTGGATCACCCAAGGTTTATCGAACTCAGGGAGGTAGAGGTAAAAGATATCCCTCTCAAGCAACCATGCAATTACGATACAAGAAGTCTCTTGTGTCCCCAACACCCCAAATACACTTGTCAGGTGTATAGGTGCACTAATTCGGCGAATAGATAGTAAAATGCAAGTGATATGAATGAATATGAGTGGTAATAACAATCTGAAATAAATATGGCAGCAAGTAAACATGCAGTAAAACAATAAACAAACGGTGATTCGATGTTTGGAAACAAGGCCTAGGGATCATACTTTCACTAGTGGTTACTCTTAACAATGATATCATAAAGGAATATAAATATAAGTACTTCAATATCCTACTATGAACTACTCTCTGGTTGGATAAAGAACACTAATTCACCGCGTAGGGCTGCAAAAGCAAACCTTAAAGATGTATTCCCAAGTACTAATGAACACCCCACACTGTCATTTTGAGAATTCATAGGAGGTACTAACACACCAGAATTTCATGGAGACATCCAACTCAAATCATAATTCAGTGAACAAGTATTATGTGAAATATAGCCTAAGAGGCCCACATGGTGCACACATTGTCACCTTTACACACGTGGGACAAGGAGTCTCCGGAGATCACATAAGTAAAATCCACTTGAATAACATAACGACATCTAGATTACAAAGCTCATGATCACATAATGATCACACCATGGGAGAGAGAGATAAACACCATAGCTACCGGTAGAGCCTTCAGCCCCGGGGAGAAATAGTCCCTCCTCAGCATGGGAGTCAGCAACGGCGATGGAGATGGCGGTGCAGTCGATGGAGATGGCTCTGGGGGCAATTCCCTGTCCCAGCAGGGTGCCGGAACAGAGACTTATGTCCCCCAAATCTTGTCTGCGACGGCGGCGGAGCTACGGAACTTTTCGTGGGCGGAGGCTGATTTTTTAGGGTTTTTGCGCCGGGCTTTATATAGGCGGAACGGCGAGGTCGGTGGAGGCCTGGTGGCCCCAGACCACTCCTAGGCGCGGGCCAAGGCCAGGCCGCGCATAGGCATGGTATGGCCACCCTGTGGCCCTCCGTTTCTTCTCTGGACTCCGTCTTCGCTCCGGGAAAAATAGGAACTTTGGCTTTTGTTTCATCCAATTCCGAGAATATTTCATGTACAACTTTTCTGAAATACAAAACAGCTGAAAACATGGAATTGACACTGTGCCATCTCGTTAATAGGTTAGTGCTGGAAAATGTATAAAAGTGCAATGAAGCATGAGCAAAACATATATAAATTGGTGTAAAACAAGCATGGAGCATCAAAAATTATAGATACGTTTGAGACGTATCAGTGCCACTTTCTCGGCCGTTAGAGGAGCAAATTTGCTCCTCTAAAGTTTATTTGGCTTCGGGTTCGACATGCTCTAAGACCACTAATTTGGATGGTTTATTTCGGTGGAGCTTCGGCATTGTGTTTTGGCAAGTGAACCATTGGAATTAGCAGTCGGATTGGATCGGCAGTACCCAATGATTGCAAGTTGCCGTACAAATTAAGGCAATGCAGCAGACCTGCCACACCCTGACTCCAAACCATAGCCGCCACCCTCTCTCCCTCATTTCTCTTGCGCAAGCTTAGCAAAGCCCTATATGATTTTCCTCCTCCATCACCACCACGTCGTCGTGTTGCTGGGATTCCAAAGAGGATCTACTACATCCGCTGCCAACTAGGAAAACCCTCATCTGTGGCACACCTATTTTGGTTTCTGTGGCGCATATCCCATTCTCCACAGAATTCACGTCACAAACATGCCCCACAGAATTCCCAAACTTTTGTGGCACATATTGCCTTATGCGTCAAAGAAAGGCACTAGATTTGTGGTGCATATTGCCTTATGCGCCACAGAATTATGAACCAGATTATGTGACGTATGCTACAATATGCGTCACATAATCATTTTTCAGGATTTTTAAAATTCTTTACAGATATGTACAAATACGGGCATATATCAGGTTTTATAGAGGAAATATATAGGAATACAAAGAGAAGCTGCAAATAGCAGTACAAATAGTGCAATTGACATAGTATATGCAAAAGGACATGATACAATCACAAATGTTCATGATCACATCACTTAGAGTCGAGTTGTTGCACAAGTCTCATCATCTCACATTATTACAACCATGAAGTGGCCGCCGCCTAGACTAAGGTTAAATAGAGTACAACTGCGATGCTGGTGAGCAAGAGCGGGACCAAGATCTTCAGTCAGTTCATCTTCCCCACGTGTCTCCTACATTGTGCTACCGCCTCCTCTGATGCAGCCCCGCCTACGGACGACACTACATCAAGACCAACCATTCCCCCAAGTGGACCTATGACTCGAGCTCGGGTGAAAGCCCTACATGAAAAGGTGAACTCAATCCTCTCGACGCTCAATCTAGGAACTACTTTGGATGGAATGCTACCTCATGTCGATATGCTTTGTGTTATCAGATATGAGCCTCGAGAGAAGCACGTCGCTGGAGACCCGATGCTGGACAAGGAAGAAGGAGAAGAAGGACGCCAGCCGGAGTCAAACACACAGGACCGACACTGCCGGCCTCGACACCCCGGCACTGCTGGCGCCAGGACACCGGCACTGCCGGCCTGCTCACCCCGGCACTGCCGGCCCCTCCTGCTGAAGACGCGAAGAAGGCCAAGACCGGCACTGCCGACCCAAGACCAGCGGCACTGCCGGCCCCACCGGTACTATCGGCCCCACCCCTGTTGACTTCATCTCAACCGTTGATTCTTCATCTATGGACCAGGATAATTTATGTAATGCCCATTGTACCCCTGCACGAATCTGGACCTATAAATACCTCTCCCCTCTCCCCAGATTAGGGTTAGACAAGATTTGGCTTAAAACTACTTTGAGCTTTGTCTCCCTAGAACTATGTTCTTTGTATCAAGGCACTCTTGAAGGATTTCTACTCTTCATGGATGATTCAAGGCTTCTACCTCTTTCATCCAAGTTCTAGTTGGATCTCCTCACCAATCTCTCACTTCTTAGATTCTACCTAAGGGTCTCTCTAAGAAGTGGTTCTATTGGCTTGGTCTAACCTACCAAGGGAGTAAATTGGTTTGTGTTGGGTTGTGTGTGTGTGTTCTTATTTGGATCTTGTGTTCTTCATCCTCTTCCCCCTCATTCATCCACTCACTTGGTCAAATTCATGGGATCTGGGCACATCCTATCCCTTAGGCCACATCAAATGGTATCAGAGCTCTGTTCAACACAACGCACAAACAAACCCTCTCAACACTATTGAGTGTGACGTCGTGCCCATGACGGTGTGCCACATGTTGCTTGGACGCCCATGGCAATTTGACAAGAAGGCTATACATGACGGCCACTCAAATGCATACACCTTCACGGTCAAGGATAAGAAGTTTGAGCTTCGCACAATGACTCCTAGCCAAATCATCGCGGACAATGTGAAGACTTTAGCGAGGGCACAACAACACACCCACCATAGTGAGTTGAGAGGAGAGGGAGCGACCCACCAAAAAGAGAGTGAGCGCCACAAGCCATACATGAGTGAGATAAAGAGTGTCCTTCTAGCCACCAAAAGCGAGTGGAGAGAAGTGCAAGAAAACCCATCCACCACTTTGCACTATGTGTTCATTTGCAAGGGACCATCATCGGCGACTAACGACTTAACAAACATTCCTTCATCTTTGTTGTCTCTTTTGAAGGAGTTTCAAGATGTCTTCCCCGACGAGCTACCTCATGGGCTTCCACCGCTTCGGGGCATAGAGCACCGCGTCGACCTCATACCCGGCGCCCCACTCCCAAACCGCAGCGCCTACCGCACCAACCCCGAAGACACAAAGGAGATTCAACGACAAATTCAAGATCTCCTCGCTAAAGGGTACGTTCGTGAAAGCCTTAGTTCTTGTGCGGTTCCCGTGATTCTTGTGCCTAAACCGGATGAGACGCAACAAATGTGTATGGATTGTCGCCCCATCAATGCCATTACTGTTCGTTATCGCCATCCCATTCCGCGTTTAGATGACATGCTTGATGAGTTAAGCGGTGCCACGATTTTCTCTAAGGTATTGCGTAGTGGTTACCACCAAATCCGCATGGCAATTGGTGATGAATAGAAGACGGCATTCAAGACCAAGCTTGGTCTCTATGAATGGCTTGTCATGCCATTTGGTCTTTCAAATGCTCCATCAACTTTTATGCGTCTCATGAATCACATCTTGCGACCTCTCATTGGCAAGAGTGTGGTTGTCTATTTCGATGATATTCTCATTTATAGCAAAAATCTCGAGGACCATGTGCAACATGTGAGAGAAGTCTTATGCATCTTGCGCCATGAGAAGCTTTATGCAAACCTTCCCAAATGCACATTTGCCCAAAACAAATTGGTTTTCCTTGGATTTGTGATTTCCGCCAATGGCATTGAAGTAGATTCTTCGAAGGTTGACGCCATACATAATTGGCCCACGCCTACTGATACGTCTCCGACGTATCGATAATTTCTTATGTTCCATGCCACATTATTGATGATATCTACATGTTATATGCACATTTTATGTCATATTCGTGCATTTTCTGGAACTAACCTATTAACAAGATGCCGAAGTGTCGGTCCTCGTTTTCTGCTGTTTTTGGTTTCAGAAATCCTAGTAACAAAATATTCTCGGAATTGGACGAAATCAACGCCCAGGTTCCTATTTTGCCCGGAAGCATCCAGAACACCCGAGAGCCGCCAGAGAGGGGTCACAGGCCCACCAGACCATAGGCCGGCGCGGCCTGGGGGTGGCCCGCGCCCCCCTATGGTGTCGTCACCCCGTTGACCTTCTGACGCCGCCTCTTCGCCTATATAAAGCCCCTCGACCTAAAACTTCGACACGAAAAAGCCACGGTACGAGAAACCTTCCAGAGCCTCCGCCATCGCGAAGCCAAGATCTAGGGGACAGGAGTCTCTGTTCCGGCACGCCGCCGGGATGGGGAAGTGCCCCCGGAAGGCTCCTCCATCGATACCACCGCCATCTTCATCAACGCTGCTGTCTCCCATGAGGAGGGAGTAGTTCTCCATCGAGGCTCGGGGCTGTACCGGTAGCTATGTGGTTAATCTCTCTCCTATGTACTTCAATACAATGATCTCATGAGCTGCTTTACATGATTGAGATCCATATGATGAGCTTTGTATCGCTACTAGTTGTGTGCTACTCATGTGATGTTATTAAAGTAGTCTATTCCTCCCGCATGGTGTAAAGGTGACTAGTGTGTGCACCGTGTGGTTCTTGTCATAGGCTATGATCATGATCTCTTGTAGATTGTGGAGTTAATTATCATTATGATAGTATTGATGTGATCTATTCCTCCTTCATAGTGTAATGTGGACGAGTGTGTGCGCTATGTTAGTTCTTGGTTTATTTTGCAATGATCTATTATGCTCTAAGGTTATTTAAATATGAACATCGAATGTTGTGGAGCTTGTTAACTCCGGCATTGAGGTGCTCTTGTAGCCCTACACAACGACCGGTGTTTGTCATCCAACAAAAGAGTGTATGTAGCACATATGAGAAAGAGTTATTTATTATGCGATCAATGTTGAGAGTGTCCACTAGTGAAAGTGTAATCCCTAGGCCTTGTTCCTAAATATCGCTATCGCCGCTTGTTTATCGTTTTATCGCATTACTACCGCTGCGTTACTACTGCTCATACTTATTCATACCACCCGTATTTCACTATCTCTTCGCCGAACTAGTGCACCTATTAGGTGTGTTGGGGACACAAGAGACTTCTTGCTTTGTTGTTGCAGGGTTGCATGAGAGGGATATCTTTGACCTCTTCCTCCCCGAGTTCGATAAACCTTGGGTGATCCACTTAAGGGAAACTTGCTGCTGTTCTACAAACCTCTCGCTCTTGGAGGCCCAACACTGTCTACAAGAATAGAAGCTCCCGTAGACATCAAGCTATTTTCTGGCGCCGTTGCCGGGGAGGAAAGGTAAAAGGTACTCACACTCCGGATCTCGGCTACTAAGCTATTTTCGCCGTCGTAAGTACTCGAAGCTATTTCCTTTAGATCCTGCAATTGCATCTTTTTGTTTCTTGTTTACACTAGTTTGGCATAATGGACAACAATGAGCTTCTTATTCTATTTCCTGATTTAAGACATGGATGGTTTGATGCGAAAATTTAAAAACCCATGGAACATATTAGCATGAATACTTTGAATACCATTGTTGCTAATGATATGGAAAATTCTAAGCTTGGGGAAGCTGGTTTTGATGAGCATGATCTTTTTAGTCCCCCAAGCATTGAGGAGAAAATTTTCTTTGATGATACTTTGCCTCCTATTTATGATGATTATAATGATAGTGGTCTTTTGGTGCCACCTACTATGGAGAGTGGATTTTATTATGATTATACTATGCCTCCTACACTTGATGAAAATAATAATGATAGCTACTTTGTTGAATTTGCTCCCACTACAACTAATAAAATTGATTATGCTTATGTGGAGAGTAATAATTTTATGCATGAGACTCATGATAGGAATGCTTTATGTGATAGTTATATTGTTGAGTTTGCTCATGATGCTACTGAAAGTTATTATGAGAGAGGAAAATATGGTTGTAGAAATTTTCATGTTACTAAAAGGCCTCTCTATGTGCTGAAATTTTTGAAGCTACACTTGTTTTATCTTCCTATGCTTGTTACTTTGCTCTTCATGAACTTGTTTATTTACAAGATTCCTATGCATAGGAAGCATGTTAGACTTAAATGTGTTTTGAATTTGCCTCTTGATGCTCTCTTTTGCTTCAAATACTATTTCTTGCGAGTGCATCATTAAAACTCGCTGAGCCCATCTTAATGGCTATAAAGAAAGAACTTCTTGGGAGATAACCCATGTGTTTATTTTGTTACAGTACTTTTATTTTGTATTTGTGTCTTGGAAGTTGTTACTACTGTAGCAACCTCTCCTTATCTTATTTTATTGCATTGTTGTGCCAAGTAAAGTCTTTGATAGAAAGGTTGATACTAGATTTGGATTGCTGCGCAGTAACAGATTTCTTTGCTGTCACGAATTTCGACCTGCCTCTCTCGTAGGTAGCTCAGAAAAATATGCCAATTTACGTGCGTGATCCTCGGATATGTACGCAACTTTCATTCAATTTGGGCATTTTCATTTGAGCAAGTCTGGTGCCTCGATAAAATCCATCTTTACGGACTGTTCTGTTTTGACAGATTCTGCCTTTTATTTCGCATTGCCTCTTTTGCTATGGTGGATGAATTTATTTGTTCCATTAATGTCCAGTAGCTTTATGCAATTTCCATAAGTGTTAAGAATGATTGTGTCACCTCTGAACATGTTAATTTTTATTGTGCACTAACCCTCTAATGAGTTGTTTCGAGTTTGGTGTGGAGGAAGTTTTCAAGGGTCAAGAGAGGAGGATGATATACTATGATCAAGAAGAGTGAAGAGTCTAAGATTGGGGATGACCCCGTGGTTCATCCCTGCATATTTCAAGAAGACTCAAGCATCTAAGCTTGGGGATGCCCAAGGCATCCCCTTCTTCATCGACAACTTATCAGGTCACTTCTCTTGAAACTATATTTTTATTCGGTCACATCTTATGTACTTTACTTGGAGCATTTGTGTGTTTTTGTTTTTGTTTTTGTTTGAATAAATGCTTGTGTGGGAGAGAGACACGCTCCGCTTTTTCATCTGAACACATGTGTTCTTAGCTTTTAATTTTCATGGCGAAGGTTGAAACTGCTTCGTTCATTGTTATATGGTTGGAAACGGAAAATGCTACATGTAGTAATTGGTAAAATGTCTTGGATAATGTGATACTTGGCAATTGTTGTGCTCATGTTTAAGCTCTTGCATCATATACTTTGCACCTATTAATGAAGAAATACATAGAGCTTACTAAAATTTGGTTTGCATAATTGGTCTCTCTAAAGTCTAGATAATTTCTAGTATTGAGTTTTGAACAACAAGGAAGACGGTGTAGAGTCTTATAATGTTTACAATATGTCTTTTATGTGAGTTTTGCTGCGCCGGTTCATCCTTGTGTTTGTTTCAAATAACTTTGCTAGCCTAAACCTTGTATCGAGAGGGAATATTTCTCATGCATCCAAAATCCTTGAGCCAGCCACTATGCCATTTGTGTCCACCATACCTACCTACTACATGGTATTTCTCCGCCATTCCAAAGTAAATTGCTTGAGTGCTACCTTTAAAATTCCATCATTCGCCTTTACAATATATAGCTCATGGGACAAATAGCTTAAAAACTATTGTGGTATTGAATATGTACTTATGCACTTTATCTCTTATTAAGTTGCTTGTTGTGCGATAACCATGCTTCGGGGACGCCATCAACTATTCTTTGTTGAATATCATGTGAGTTGCTATGCATGTCCGTCTTGTCTGAAGTAAGAGAGATCTACCACCTTAATGGTTGGAGCATGCATATTGTTAGAGAAGAACATTGGGCCGCTAACTAAAGCCATGAATCATGGTGGAAGTTTCAGTTTTGGACATATATCATCAATCTCATATGAGAACACTAATTGTTGCCACATGCTTATGCATTAAAGAGGAGTCCATTATCCGTTGTCCATGTTGTCCCGGTATGGATGTCTAAGTTGAGAATAATCAAAAGCGAGAAATCCAAAATGCGAGCTTTCTCCTTAGACCTTTGTACAGGCGGCATGGAGGTACCCTTTGTGACACTTGGTTAAAACATGTGTATTGCGATGATCTCGGTAGTCCAAGCTAATTAGGACAAGGTGCGGGCACTATTAGTACACTATGCATGAGGCTTGCAACTTGTAAGATATAATTTACATGATACATATGCTTTATTACTACCGTTGACAAAATTGTTTCTTGTTTTCAAAATAAAAGCTCTAGCACAAATATAGCAATCGATGCTTTCCTCTGCGAAGGACCTTTCTTTAACTTTTATGTTGAGTCAGTTCACCTATCTCTCTCCACCTCAAGAAGCAAACACTTGTGTGAACTATGCATTGATTCCTACATACTTGCATATTGCACTTGTTATATTACTCTATGTTGATAATTATCCATGAGATATACTTGTTATAAGTTGAAAGCAACCGCTGAAACTTAATCTTCCTTTGTGTTGCTTCAATACCTTTACTTTGATTTATTGCTTTATGAGTTAACTCTTATGCAAGACTTATTGATGCTTGTCTTGAAGTACTATTCATGAAAAGTCTTTGCTTTATGATTCATTTGTTTACTTATGTCATTACCATTGTTTTGATCGCTGCATTCATTACATATGCTTACAATAGTATGATCAAGTTTATGATGGCATGTTACTCCAGAAATTATCTTTGTTATCGTTTACCTGCTCGGGACGAGCAGAACTAAGCTTGGGGATGCTGATACGTCTCTGACGTATCGATAATTTCTTATGTTCCATGCCACATTATTGATGATATCTACATGTTATATGCACATTTTATGTCATATTCGTGCATTTTCTGGAACTAACCTATTAACAAGATGCCGAAGTGCCGGTTCTCGTTTTCTGCTGTTTTTGGTTTCGTAAATCCTAGTAACAAAATATTCTTGGAATTGGACGAAATCAACGCCCTGTGTTCCTATTTTGCCCGGAAGCATCCAGAACACCCGAGAGCCGCGCAGAGAGGGGTCACGAGGCCCACCGGACCATAGGCCGGCGCGGCTCGGGGGTGGCCCGCGCCCCCTATGGTGTCGTCGCCCCGTTGACCTTCTGACGCCGCCTCTTCGCCTATATAAAGCCCCTCGACCTAAAACTTCGACACGAAAAAGCCACGGTACGAGAAACCTTCCAGAGCCGCCGCCATCGCGAAGCCAAGATCTGGGGGACAGAGTCTCCGTTCCGGCACGCCGCCGGACGGGGAAGTGCCCCTGAAGGCTCCTCCATCGACACCACCACCATCTTCATCAACGCTGCTGTCTCCCATGAGGAGGGAGTAGTTCTCCATCGAGGCTCGGGGCTGTACCGGTAGCTATGTGGTTAATCTCTCTCCTATGTACTTCAATACAATGATCTCATGAGCTGCTTTACATGATTGAGATCCATATGATGAGCTTTGTATCGCTACTAGTTGTGTGCTACTCATGTGATGTTATTAAAGTAGTCTATTCCTCCTGCATGGTGTAAAGGTGACTAGTGTGTGCACCCTGTGGTTCTTGTCGTAGGCTATGATCATGATCTCTTGTAGATTGTGGAGTTAATTATCATTATGATAGTACTAGGAAAATTGCCCATGCGTTGCATTGGGAGAGCACACAACTTTTTGTCAAAGATTCGAATCTATTTTGTTAACGATGTCATTGGCATCTTTATCGTGTGACCCACGAGGTTGAAGGCAACTCTTTTTTTTAGTTCTACATACGCAATTGTTAATAATGCAAAGAGATATGTGTTTTCACTAAGCCTTGATGAAATTTCCAACATTGATATTTCGGAAATATTTGATGAAAAGCACAAACGAAAAATTGAAATTTCGAACAAAAGTGATAGAATTTTTCTCAATTTTTTTAGAAAGTAGAACCAAATTTACCGGAAATCACATTTTAGTGGGGAAAATTATATCATATCCATATAGAGGAACCAGTGCATCTAAAATAAATATATATTTGAATTTAATCTAAAGTACCATATAAAAAAAAGTTATTATCATATCTACCATGGTTTAGAATTACAATTCTGGAAATATTTCAGCCACTACTAAAATCACTGGAATTCAGTGAATTTCAGTGATTTCGGTTTTCATTTTGGCCAACTTGCCGAAATTTTATCTCAAAATTCATTTAAATATTCAATAAATTCAAAACTACTTTGATTATTTTGAATCAGTGTGTACCACTGAAATGGTTGAATTATTTTTACCAAAATCTAATTATTTCGAGGTCTACTGAAATTCAATGAAATTTGATGAAATCTCACTAAAATGATATCCATGGTAGCTACTCAGGCTAGGAACTCTACATCCGACCCATGTTCAATATAGTACAGTTAAGAGGCAGAAATCCTCCTTTTAAGAGTGCCTGGCATACACGGCTCTATCCACTTCCGCCGTAAACTACAGCATGTAGTTTTCTTGCGAACTCCCTCTGACTTGTTCTTTTGTATACCGGAAATTGAGATTGAGCTAGGAAAATCTTGGACCGTATGGGTTCGTCGAGAATGAAGATGGCCTTGGCGCAGGTCATCTCACCTCTAGTGAGATGATTCAGTTATCTGTCCGTGATAGATTTTGAGCTGCCCCGCAATCCGTCCTGCGCGGTTCGTGTATAGCCGAGGACGAGCGCAAGGTGCGACTGTGCTCTCGCGCGAGCTGCAGCCTGCAGGTCCTGCTCGCAGCGCGGATGTGTGCCTTGTTCCTCCTACAACCACTCCGGCTACCTTCTCTCTCGTGGCCATTGTCATCCCATCAAATCGAGCTCGTCCCTATTCTTGCATCCTACCTCCTCTCTAGAAGGGCGCTGCGCGCAGCTGCTCGCCCACCTCCTTCTGTGTGGCCTCACCGACGGCCGCCGCCTACTCCTCCACACGAGGCCGTGGATGGATCTGGGGAATGTTCCTGCAGGCAGTCCAAGATGCGGGACGACCAGAGCGGGGATAGGCCGCCCGCAGTCTGCATCGGATCCGCGAGGAAGACGACGGAGGAGCCTCATACAGAGCAAGACGATGGGTAGGGGGGATCGGGGAAGTGGTCGCAGCTGTGGATGTGTCGGCCGACCCTGTGTGGGTCGGGCGGTCGGGGGAATCGAGCAGGGAAGGGATTCCTCGCGTGCTTGCGTTGGCCTGGTTTTCCTTTTCTTTTTTTTTTGCTAGACGGATCGCTAAGGGGACGAAACGGTATGTAACTTGACGGTGGCAGTGGGATGTAATTTTGACTAACTTCAGGGGTAATAAAAAACGGACGAACAAGAAGCCTTATTTTCTTTATTATTAGGTATAGATTGATGTGATCTATTCCTCCTTCATAGTGTAATGTGGACAGTGTGTGCGCTATGTTAGTTCTTGGTTTATTTTGCAATGATCTATTATGCTCTAAGGTTATTTAAATATGAACATCGAATGTTGTGGAGCTTGTTAACTCCGGCATTGAGGTGCTCTTGTAGCCCTACACAACGACCGGTGTTTGTCATCCAACAAAAGAGTGTATGTAGCACATATGAGAAAGAGTTATTTATTATGCGATCAATGTTGAGAGTGTCCACTAGTGAAAGTGTAATCCCTAGGCCTTGTTCCTAAATACTCGCTATCCCCGCTTGATTACTTGTTTCTACTGCGTTACTACTGCTCATACTTATTCATACCACTCGTATTTCACTATCTCTTCGCCGAACTAGTGCACCTATTAGGTTTGTTGGGGACACAAGAGACTTCTTGCTTTGTTGTTGCAGGGTTGCATGAGAGGGATATCTTTGACCTCTTCCTCCCTGAGTTCGATAAACCTTGGGTGATCCACTTAAGGGAAACTTGCTGCTGTTCTACAAACCTCTGCTCTTGGAGGCCCAACACTGTCTACAAGAATAGAAGCTCCCGTAGACATCACCTACCACCGTTGGTCAAGTTCGAATCTTCCATGGACTTGCCGGTTTCTAGCGCCGTTTTGTGAAAGATTTTAGCACCATTGCTTGCCCTTTGAATGAGCTTACCAAAAAGAATGTCCCGTTTGTGTGGGGCAAGGCTCAACAAAATGCTTTTGATGAATTGAAGAAACGCCTTACCGAAGCACCACTCCTCGTCCTTTCGAACTTTGCAAAAACTTTTGAAATTGAGTGTGATGCGAGTGGACTTGGTATTGGTGGCGTTCTTATGCAAGATGGAAAACCCGTGGCATACTATAGTGAGAAGTTGGATGGCGCACGCCTCAACTATCCTATTTATGACAAGGAACTTTATGCTTTGGTTCGTGTTCTTGAAATTTGGCAACACTACCTTTGGCCGAAAGAGTTTATCATTCATTCCGACCATGAGTCTTTGAAGTATTTGAAAAGCCAACACAATTTGAACAAACGACATGCAAAGTGGGTTGAGTTCATTGAGTCCTTCCCGTATGTTATCAAATACAAGAAGGGCAAGGACAATGTGGTGGCGGATGCTCTTTCCCGCAAAAACAACCTTTTGGTTACTCGTTTGGATTTTCATGTCTTGGGACTTGAGGAGATCAAAGAACTCTATCCTTCCGATTCTTTCTTTGCACCAATATTTGAGAAGTGTTCCGTTGAACGAGGATTTGATGACTTCTACTTGCACGATGGCTACTTGTTTAAAACTAACAAAATTTGCATACCCGAGTCTTCTCTTCGAAAGTTACTTTTGCAAGAATCTCATGGAGGTGGCCTCATGGGACACTTTGGACGGGATAAGACACTTGCGATGCTCGCAACTCATTACTATTGGCCAAAGATGAAGCGAGACGTGGAGTGCCTATGCAACCGTTGCACCACATGCCTTCAAGCTAAGTCCACCACCAACCCTTATGGTCTTTACACACCGTTACCTATTCCTTATGCACCGTGGTATGATGGGGCCTAAGGCCACGTGGGTTGCCCGATCTCACAAATTGACCAAGAACAAGAGGGGGTGAGGGATGAACACGTGGCCTTAGGCCCCATCATATGGTATCAGAGCAAAGGTTGCCACGAATTTGACCCTCCAATTCCACCAATTTCGCCCAATTTTTTTGCCCTTAGGACACATCATCCTCTCTAGTCTCGTATCCCTTGTAGTTGTTCCCTCTGAACTTATGCACTTGTTGGTGACAGTCCTGCCACTCCTCGTAGACACCTGGAACCCGACCCTTGTACACAACGTACGTCGTCATCTCTATTGACAATGCATATTAGTATATCATGAAATGGAAAGAATTAGAGATTGTTCACATGCATATATGTTGAAAAATATTAGAGCAAAGCATTCATAAACCTCAAAGATAGCATCAATGACAATCAAAGAACATAGACCACATGTAGTTAAGTCTAACACAACAACGACGACCGTTTAGAGATAGGTAGGTTAAGTTTGCGATGCACACACACACGACGTCCATCGATATACACAAACTCATGAAGATAGTAAATTTTATGACGCACACGCACGATGTGTCCATCGATACACACACTTGGTCGAGGAGCCATGTCCTCACAAGGCTTCGGGAACGGCTTATATCAATGTTTCGTCGCTGATGTCCTAATGTCACCCTGCATGTTGAGGTGTTCTTCGATCTCCTTCTTAGAGAACACTCTGTTCTGGTGTAAGAGCCCCCTCCCCCTTGTGTTGACATCTTCAATGATGATATGTGATAACTTTACCTGCCTAGCATGGAAGTCTTCTCTAAGATCATTATCGTCGATCTGCGCCAACCTTTTGGCCCATGCTCGGAGAGCAGATGGCAGCGTTAAGTTCTGGCAATCCTGGACAAACCCTTTAAGGTGATGCATAACGTAGAAGGCCTCCTTCACGCTGCCAGCCAGCTGCTTGACGTAGGGGAACTCGAACGCATGCTTGAACTTCTGTTTGCCATCGTCCCTGAAACATTCTCCCTTATGATTGAAGGGGCCTCCCTGTTTGGAGTAGTCCTCGAGAGCATCATCCAGAACACCCCTTATTCTGGTGTAGTTCTTCTTCTTTGCACTTGATGTAGCCCCTCCATAGGTCGACGCTACACCAAGGCCAAGTAGTCCCCCAAGTGGAACGATGACACGAGCCCGAGTGAAAGCACTACACTATAAGGTGAATTCACTCATCGCAACACTCGACCTTAACACACCCTTGAATGGATTGCTATGACATTCGACTATTCTTCATGTGCTTGATACGTCTCCGACGTATTGATAATTTCTTATGTTCTATGCCATATTATTGATGATACCTACATGTTTTATGCACACTTTATGTCATATTCGTGCATTTTCTGGAACTAACCTATTAACAAGATGCCGAAGTGCCGGTTCTCGTTTTCTGCTGTTTTTGGTTTCGTAAATCCTAGTAACGAAATATTCTCGAATTGGACGAAACGAAGACCCGGGGCCTATTTTGCCACGAACCTTCCGGAAGACCGAAGAGCATACGAAGTGGGGCCACGAGGTGGCGACACCACATGGCGGCGCGGCCAAGGGGGCCCGCGCCGCCCTATGGTGTGGGCCCCTCGTCGGGCCCCGACTCGCCCTTCCGCCTACTTAAAGCCTCCGTCGCGAAACCCCCGATGCGAAAAACCACGATACGGAAAACCTTACCGAGACGCCGCCGCCGCCGATCCCATCTCGGGGGATTCGGGAGATCTCCTCCGGCACCCTGCCGAGAGGGGATTCATCTCCCGGAGGACTCTACACCGCCATGGTCGCCTCCGGAGTGATGAGTGAGTAGTTCACCCCTGGACTATGGGTCCATAGCAGTAGCTAGATGGTTGTCTTCTCCTCATTGTGCTTCATTGTTGGATCTTGTGAGCTGCCTAACATGATCAAGATCATCTATCTGTAATACTCTATGTTGTGTTTGTCGGGATCCGATGGATAGAGAATACCATGTTATGTTAATTATCAAGTTATTACATATGTGTTGTTTATGATCTTGCATGCTCTCCGTTACTAGTAGAGGCTCTGGCCAAGTTTTTGCTTTTAACTCCAAGAGGGAGTATTTATGCTCGATAGTGGGTTCATGCCTGCATTGACACCTGGGACAGTGACAGAAAGTTCTAAGTTTGTGTTGTGCTGTTGCCACTAGGGATAAAACATTGGCGCTATGTCCGAGGATGTAGTTGTTGATTACATTACGCACCATACTTAATGCAATTGTCTGTTGCTTTGCAACTTAATACTGGAAGGGGTTCGGACGATAACCTGAAGGTGGACTTTTTAGGCATAGATGCGGTTGGATGGCGGTCTATGTACTTTGTCGTAATGCCCAATTAAATCTCACTATACTTATCATGCCATGTATGTGCATTGTTATGCCCTCTCTATTTGTCAATTGCCCGATCGTAATTTGTTCACCCAACATGCTTTTATCTTATGGGAGAGACACCTCTAGTGAACTCGTGGACCCCGGTCCATTCTTTTAATACTTGAAATACAAATCTGTCGCAATACTTGTTTTATTGTTTTCTCTCGTAAACAATCATCTTCCACACAATACGGTTAATCCTTTGTTACAGCAAGCCGGTGAGATTGACAACCTCACTTGTTTCGTTGGGGCAAAGTACTTTGGTTGTGTTGTGCGGGTTCCACGTTGGCGCCGGAATCTCCGGTGTTGCGCCGCACTACATCCCGCCGCCATCAACCTTCAACGTGCTTCTTGACTCCTACTCGGTTCGATTAAACCTTGGTTTCTTACGAGGGAAACTTGCCGCTGTGCGCATCACACCTTCCTCTTGGGGTTCCCAACGGACGTGTCAACTACACGCATCAAGCAAATTTCGGCGCCGTTGTCGGGAGATCAAGACACGCCTGCAAGGGGAGTCTCCACTTCTCAATCTCTTTACTTTGTTTTTGTCTTGCTTTATTTTATTTACTACTTTGTTTTCTGCATTATATCAAAACACAAAAAAATTAGTTGCTAGTTTTACTTTATTTACTGTCTTGCACTTCATATCAAAAACACAAAAAAAATTAGTTTACTTGCATTTACTTTATCTAGTTTGCTTTATTTACTATTGCTAAAATGGCCAACCCCGAAAATACTAAGTTGTGTGACTTCACTAGCACAAATAATAATGATTTCTTATGCACACCTATTGCTCCACCTGCTACTACGGCAGAATTCTTTGAAATTAAACCTGCTTTACTGAATCTTGTTATGAGAGAGCAATTTTCCGGTGTTAGTTCTGATGATGTTGCTGCCCATCTCAATAATTTTGTTGAACTATGTGAAATGCAAAAATATAAAGATGTAGATGGTGACATTATAAAATTAAAATTGTTCCCTTTCTCATTAAGAGGAAGAGCTAAAGATTGGTTGCTATCTCTTCCTAAGAATAGTATTGATTCATGGACTAAATGCAAGGATGCTTTTATTGGTAGATATTATCCCCCTGCTAAAATTATATCTTTGAGGAGTAGCATAATGAATTTTAAACAATTTGATAATGAACATGTTGCTCAAGCTTGGGAAAGAATGAAATCTCCGGTTAAAAATTGCCCAACCCATGGATCGACTACTTGGATGATCATCCAAACCTTCTATGCAGGACTAAATTTTTCTTCGCGGAATTTATTGGATTCAGCTGCTGGAGGTACCTTTATGTCCATCACTCTTGGTGAAGCAACAAAGCTTCTTGATAATATGATGATTAATTACTCCGAATGGCACACGGAAAGAGCTCCACAAGGTAAGAAGGTAAATTCTGTTGAAGAAACCTCTTCCTTGAGTGATAAGATTGATGCTATTATGTCTATGCTTGTTAATGGTAGGACTAATGTTGATCCTAATAATGTTCCGTTAGCTTCATTGGTTGCTCAAAATTCTAGACCACATCCTGCTAATGGTAATTCTTATGGTAGATATGTTTCACCTAATGAGGAAAAGATGTTAGAAATTGAAAGGTCCACCAAGAGCTTTATGCAATCACAGTATGAGCAAAATAAATTGTTTACTAAAACTATGAATGAGCAATCTACCTTGTTGAAGAAAATAGGAAATTGTAATATCCCAGGTATTGGGGTTACAAAAATAGAGGAAACAGATGTGTGCATTGCATTCATGCATAGAAAATCTGGGGAATTTTCGCGCTTTAAAGTAAAACAGTCACAGTAACTGAAGTTTCACTTGACTTGGTGGAATTGAAGTAGCTCATCAAGTCAAGCGCTACAAACCTCAAAGTGACTTTGTTAAAACATTGTTTTAGGAAGAGAGGATTTGATCTAAGGGGTTAGATCAAATGGAACTAATAATCAACACAACAACACCTTACTCAATGAGCAATTGCTTGATCTCAAAACAGATCATAATATGGTAACCCTTGCCATCACATATGAACATACATTTAATTGGAAATCCAGTAACAATAATTGGAGAAACTATTCTTCACTTACCTTCTCCATGTCTTAAAACTAACCCTTGATCCTATCATAAACCTCAAGGTATCCACTCCATTTCAACATTGGAATAATAACAAGGAGATCCAGTCCAGAAATATAATTCTTCTCTATTCCAAATAGTTATACATTAAACCTAGAGAGGTGAGAGTTCTATTATAATCATTAAAGAAGCAATAATACAACTTGAACTAAACCTTGGATATACATCCATGCATTTAAATCATCATCTTTAAGAGAAACCCTAGGATGTTAATCAAACAATCCCTAGAGAGAGAAACCAATTATGTTAAACATAGATTTTGATGATCACATCAATCTCTATGGAGCCTAACCTCAGGTTAGTATTAAAGTCCTTCCCAAATGAGAGAGAACTATCCATATGTCATGATGATTAAATCATCATTGTTTAAGAAGAACCCTAACGGAATATCTCAGACATTCTCCTGGGATATAATCCATTGAGACAACCATGACCATGTCCACCTAAGGAATTATAAGAGAAGTACTATACCTTAGTTGATCAAGACAATACTTGATCATGAAAGTGAGAAACCTATTTAATGAGAGATCCCTAGGAATCCAAACCTTGATCATTATAAATTGAGTGATGATCATAAACCCTAAGAACTTGAGGTAGAGATATTAAGAACAAGTGGATCATGCTTAATCCATGCTCATGCTCTTGGGGCATGTGAGGATAAGTTAAACCCTAATAGTATAAATAGATATCATTCACCACATGAAATCATAGGGAGGTAATTAATAAGCAACCCTAAATTTATATTCCAACCTATAATTGTAAATCAATTGGTGATAATAAGTAGAATCTTACCACATCTATTTTCTCATTCATTCATCAATTAATGAACCTAAGGGAACCTTAGAGTTAAACACTATACTTCATATGGTGAGAAACCATATATCCATATGACCAAAGTTAACTATAAAAAGAACTATAACCAATGTAGTTACTTAAATAATAAATTGAGGTTAATAATAAGAAGCCAATTGGTAGAAGATAAAACTAATTCTCAATATCTTAGGAACTTGGGGAGAACATAAAATGTTAAGTAAACAACCACCTTAGCTTGGTTAAGGGAGATTAAACCCTATCACATGCAATATGGGGTCATCTCAACTCTACAAACAAGAGTTAAATCTCAACCTTAGTTTGTGTATCACTTGGGTGATCACAAATAAAAACTTAAACCACAATTAAGATTCAACCCATGTGTCATTAGGTAAATAGCATTAGAACCCTAGATTTGCACATCAAATAAATCTTATGTTCAATTCTGAACATAAGCAAAACCTTGTGCTACATTATATGGTTAAACCCATATGTGTAGTGATCAACTAATTATCTTTGTAACCAAGATCAAACCATGATGGGAGTAATGTTTACTATAGGTAATTCAAGGTGTTATTAAACATAATCCTAGTGCCACCTTTGAAATATGGTTATGATCATATCTGCAAAATCTTAAAAAGCAAGTGCTCACATAAAATCAGGTGCAAGTGACCAATTCCCTAAATTGAAACCAAGTCTTAACACAACCTTTAAAATACTTTGAGTTGAAAGCATCAACTATAATTATCCAAAGAATTTGATTCACAAGAAAATGGAAATTATAATGAGAGTACAAAATCATGATTAGTTAAACATTGCAATAGAAAGTGCATATATAAAGATTAAATGATCATTCAAAAACAATTTAGCATTAAAATGATCTTCTTATTAGTCCTCAGTAAATTCCAATTGTCAAACACCTGCAAAATAAAAGGACTCAAATTTGAATCAAAAACAGAATTTAAATATAGCAAATACAAAACAGAAAAACAGAAAACAGTAAAGAAAATAAGAAAAAGAGAGACATACCTATTGGGCTACCACAGCCCAGCAGCAGCCTGCAGAGGAGCCCAGCACCACGGCCCAACCGCCCAGTCCAGCACAGCCCAAAGTGGCCCACGTACCTCTTCGTTTAAAAAAAACAGAGGGAGGGTCATCCTCATCCTCTCGCACACGGGAGGGACAGCACGACGGCGTGTTTGCTTTCTCCCTCGTGCTGGCGTCCTCTCCTCGCTCGGCGTCGTGACGAGGCATCCCTGGCGCCCTATAAAAGTTCCACGGCGAGCCCTAGCATCGGGTTCTTCCTCCCTTCCTCCAATTTCACCCAAATCGAAACCCTACCGTCACCCGGCCACCATGACCGCCGTTGATGTAGACCTTCCCAGGCCTCGCTGTGGACATCATTGGGATCGCCGTCCTCGACATGCCCATCCAGCACAAGGAATCGAGCCAGAGTGCCCGGAGCTTCTCCGTCGAGCTCGCCCTCTCCGACGGCCGGAGCCGTCAATTCCTACGATTTGGAGCTTCCCCGACCATGCTGTCGTCTCCATCGTGCTCCTGGTGAGCTACACCTCCTCCGCGACATCTCGGTAGCATCTATTCGTCTCTGGAACGCCCCCAAGCCATGGACCTGAGACCGCCGCCGCGGCACAGCGTCGCCGGCCAAGCTCCGGCGACACATAACTAGCAGCGCCGCCACCATATGGTTTGCCTTGGCGTGCTGGTTCGATTAGAGTGCGTCGTCCGTTCGCGGGAGCCCCGAATCGCCGTCGTCGTCGGGAACTGGCCGCCGGCCAGGAGCTTCCCGGCCACGTCGGAGATTTTGACCCAGTCAACCGCCAACGTGGCAGTTGACGTGGCCAAGGCCCACCTATCAGTGACAGAGAGTAGTATAGCCCGGGTGCATTTAGTAATTCGCTGTTTAATTTCAAATCCTATTTAATTACTGAAACTTTGAAATAATGTAGAAAATTCATAAAAGCTCAGAAAAATACAAATGAGATATTAAAATTCTTATAAAAGAATAATCTATCTACTAAAAATATAAAATGAAATTTATATTTTTAATTAAAAATTTAATTATTTAATACTTGTTAATTAAGCTTTAATTATTAATTCTAAATTGAATTAAAATTCAAAAATTAAGAAAACTTTATAAAATAAATAAAAACCAGTAAGAAAATAAAGAAAACATTAAGGCTAAATTTCTTTATTTATTATTTGTTAAATCATTATTAAAGAGATTTAAACCCTAATTAATAAATACCTTAATCATTAATTATTTAAAGAATAATAAAATATCAAATCTAATATTATTTTTATTTCAAAATTATTAATAACTTCAACTTTATCAATGAAGTTATTAACCCAATAATTATAGGGTAATTAGCAAACCCTAATTCCATATGGAATAACATTATAACCCTATCATTTCATGTTGAACTCTAAAACCCTAAATTAATTAGGAACCCTAGTTCCATTATTACATGTGAACCCTAATTAGCTTCTAACCTAAACCCAAGGTTAGAACTGGAGATCATGGTACTTTATTTCAAGTCATAGAGCCATCATCAGCAACTATAGGACATACCTCTGTTCACATAAAATGTAAAATACCTATCACTAATATATGGGTATCCCATGTGTTCATCCTCATCAGACTTAAATGATCAATTAGGGTCAACCAAGTTTAAACCCTAGATCCTATTACCAAATCCATCATCCTTGTTTATCCATGACTAGCATCACACCATTATGATGAAACCTAATAGCAACCATACCTGCTATTTTACTTTACATAACCCTGTTCCACTAAACCCTTCTAGTGTGAGGTACTTATGAACCATCCTATTTAGGAAACCACTATTCCTTACTTAGTGAATCCACTAGCAAACCCTAGACAACCTCAACCCTAATTGATATACTTCTTATTATTTAAGGAGTATGTTCTTCAAAAGTTATTCTTTTGAAGTAAATAAAGAATCATCACCAACCCTGCTTAGAAAGACCTATCAACCTTAGCTAGCTATCACTAGCTAGATAAACTCACCTTGACAACAACCATGTATAATGAATTGCTTAGGATGCTTAGGCATTAACTCAATCCATACAAGCCCTAGTTATTAATGAATCCAACCCTGTTTGGATCCATCTAATACTTACTCCAGAAACTAACTAAAACCATAGTCAACCCTAGAACCCCTTAACCTAATTATCATACTTGTTCCTTATTAAAAAACATGTTCTTCAAAAGTTATTCTTTTAAAGTATATGATAATTAATCATTAACCATGTCATATAGTACTAAAACTGACCACTGTTCTTTACTTGTTAACATTATGCCAATTATCATTCTTTGTGTGCTTAATTGATTATTATGCTTTAATATCTACCTGTTTATAATACCAAGTAAATCACAACTGAATAAGAACCTTGTATGTGAATCACTCTAAAAGTGCAACACACCCTAAACCAATCATTACAACTAACTAATCCTAAATCATCGGGGTTAGGTCACGCTTAGAGCGATTGCATCTCATACTTATGCATTATTGCATCATTGCCAATCTTTTAAACATCGTCCTTACCGGACGATGATGCTATTTCAGAATTTGGAGTTATTGCGTATCGAAGACCTTGTCTGCATAATCTTGCAGCCAAGAAAGGCAAGTTCATCACTTGCTCATGTCATTTGAAGTATTTTGATCAAATTACTTGCAAAGTATTATGGTTATCACTATTGCACAAAAATCAAAACCACTACTTTCATAACTATGAATATGACTATGTGGTGGGCAATGGAACCATGGATTGTGTTGATATGGTGGAGGTTCCATTGCACGGGTTTATATCCATCTAGGATTAAACAACAAATGTCGCCAGTGATTCTTGTGCCGTAATACCCGTGTTAACCATAAGATCCGGAGTGGGACGGAGTAGTCAAAAGTGTTTCCACCTCTCGTTCATCAACGGATGCGCTTTACCGTAGACACTTGTATCTGTCGGCGGCAAGCGGTAGGTCAGGGAAGCCTTAAGTCCCCACGGCACAGTCCGTAGACACTTGTCGTTCGAAGAACAAGCGGTAGGTTGGGGAAGCCTTAAGTCCCCACGGTATTGCGGTCTATGAGGGATTGTAAGGTGTCCGGAACGGTCTATCCATGATGATAGGGGAAGGCATATGAATGCCCGGAACGGTCTCATCATGGATATAGGGGAGGACAATCTTACAAAAGGGTGGGTGTTCGAGGTAGCGGAGGAACATGATTGGCTAGACCTTATACCGGGCCTCACACCATAGGAAGTGTGGACGGGAAGATCACCCGGTTGGCACCAAGGTTAAGATCTCTTATGGGTAAAGCAACACACCTCTGCAGAGTGTAAAGAACCGTGACCTGTCACTCCCTGTTCCGGGATATGGAACTCGCGAACGCGGCCGGAAAGGAGCTCCATGAAGTTCTAGTAAACCGGTGAAGGCCGACGGACATAGTTCTTCCGAATAAAAGCAACCTTTTGAAGAAATGATTATGAAAACCTGCATTGGTATTAGACTTTCTGGTCTAATGCTGTAGCTAGTGCATTAAACACCTCTTTCCTATAATGAACTTGTTGAGTACGCTCGTACTCATCCCACTCTTAAATCCCTTGCTTAGATACGGAGGCATTGAAGGAGGATCTACAATACAACTCGAAGGCCGAGGAGTCAACAACTACTTCAAGGGACAGGACCCTGTCAGAAGAGTCAAATACCACATCCAACAAGGAGAAAACCTAGTTTAGCCATAGAAGGGATCTAGCTTCCTAAACTTAGCTCCTATTTAGCTAGAATCTTTTCATAGCCTCTGTAGCTGGTTAATTACTCTACTAATAGAGTTCGTGATAGGTTTAGACTACGAGTCGTTCTTCTGGAGTTTAATTGCAGTTTTACCTCATTGTAAAGTAGGAGGCTATGATGATCTTATGTAACAGAGTCTGTGTGTAATTCTATAGACATGCCTTGGACCCGCATATGTTTCGTTGTACCACTCTGAGCGATATAATACTAGTGGAACGGTGTTTCATTGGTGTTATATCAGACTTGCATACTACTCCATGCAGTGGTATGCCGGGTAACCACAGTTGGTATCAGAGCAAATGCTTTGACCTAGGATTAAAACCCTTTAAAGGAGACCTATAGGATTGGTAGTGTCCATAGGAAGTTGTCTTGGATAAACCAAAATTTTCTTATGACTTAAGATGGGTATTCACGTGAGAATAATCCTGACACACTTGAGTCATCCTTTCTTATATATATTTCCTAAGTAAAGTTAGTTAGCAAATCCCAATTATGTAGCACACCATTACATTCTTAAAACAATAGATGGGTAGATCACAGTTGGTATACAATACATGGTACTCCAAAGAGAGGATACAACCATAAGGAAGATATCCTATTGGAAGATGTGTACCAACATATGTTTTGTTTAAGTAAGAATCATCCAGACTTGTAATAAGAGTAATATCAAGTGATAAAGATAATGAAGATATCCTAATAGAAAATGTAGACTAAGTTAAGTCATGAGTAAGTAAATTATCCAAACTTGTAAAACAACTGATAGCAAGTGATAAATATGAGTTATATGAAGTAGTATAGACCATGATGAATCAATCATGGGAGGCAAGGAAGAGAGATAGGAATAATATATGTCTACTACCATGATAGGGATAGTAATCATATAAGATTCACTTGAGAATCATTATGTGATAAACATCTAAAGTATTTAGGAAAAGAACAATAAGAAGCCAAGTGCTAAACAAAAAGTGCAAGAGCTGTGTTCCAAAAATATGGAAAGTGTGCCAAGCACATCATGACCATATGCTTATGGTAGAAACACTTAGAAGTATAGGAACTATATCCTAATAATATGTATTCAGAGTAACCATATTAGAACTAGAGGTACCATACAAAATAGTCCTCAATAGCACTTATATATGATATAATACTAAGTTAAGTAGTACTTCCAAAGAAAATTAGGTTAACCTTAATTATCCCAAACCACTTTGTGTCAAGTTTATCTCATTGCAATTGTGCAATTAAGGTAAATGTTGAGACAAATAGTAGAATCCCATATACTCGTGCTAAGTATCACGATATAAACCTATATTATGTGGTGTTCTATACTACACATCAGAGCCTGATGTTTAGAGATGTCTTACTCAACAATCATATTCAGGCTTATGATAATGTGTATTATAAGCACAAAGCTGAATCTTCTTGGATTTTATTGGATTTTCATTGTTTGACTAGATCCATACATGAAGTTAGACTTTGATATGCAAATGCATGTTGCAATATCAAGTTCTTACTTAATGCTATAGATCTAGAGGGTAATGGTATTCGTGTGAGGAAGTGATGAATTCTGAAGATTCTGAAGACAAGATGAAGGTTCATCAGAAAAAGGAAGTAAAGTTGTGGGAAGTAACCACAATACTCTGAAAGAAGTACAATCAGAAACTCATGCTTACTTTAACAAAGGAGTAATTTAGTACATAAGAAGCATGAAGGTAAGAAATATAATGATTATGGTGAAGCTCAAGCAGATCCATAGTCAACATAGAAGAGGGAATGCATGGGAAATCACTTAGGATACTATAATCATAGTGTTAGCTAGTGGTTTTCTTGCAAAATAAACCCTGAATGAAGGTAGATGATATATGAAACCATAGCAGATATAAGAAGACCATAGTTGATATCAGAAGACCACAATTGGTATAGGATCAATACTGCGAGATAGAGTAGAAGATGTCTCGTCCAGTTGATCAGAACCTATAATAGAATCCATTTTTTAGATATCAAATAGCCACAGTTGGTATAATAACCACAGCTGGTATCAGTTGGTATTACAAATAGTCCACGATTTAATTAGTTGTAACAAAAGTTTGTGAACAAATAAAAATCTTGTCAGCCAAATAGCTAGATCAATAAACATTTAGTCGAAGGATTCACAGTGGATGTCCACAATTGAGTGGATACACCACAAACATTCTTCGCGAGACCTTAGAAGAAGTAAAGCCCATAAGTTAGAACCAGACCCATATTCCAACCATAGCCCAATAGTTGGAAGAAAAGGAATTGAAGACCATAAGAAAACTCTAAGGGGTAGAGTAAAGATTGAGTTGTATGCACAATGACTCAATACTTTGAGCAAGATAGAAGAGGAAGGTCTGAACTGAGAGGAAGTTCAATCTTATTTTCATAAGATTGTTGAACACTACTTTCAGAAGTATGTCAGACCAGAAGCCGAGGTTCATACCTCGAGGACGTAAGAAGTGGATTATAACTTGAGAAAGTGAGTAGTATTTACTCAGAAGTACGGAAGCTCAAGTAAGTCAAGCATAAAGAAGTTGGACGAAGAAAATATCATAGATCTAATAAAGCTTTAATAAGGTCAAAGACTGAAGGGATTTGACCATACAAGAATCAGAGACTACATGAAAGATTCCTTTCATGGAACCTAAATGAATCTAAAGAGTTATGGGTATCAAATATAAACCATGATTGGATGGACTAAATGAGTCTAATCCATTCTTTAGGAAATAAACCATCACAACCATTTCCATGGTAAGTACATTACCAAGTACCATTACTGCAGTTTTGGTAGTAAGGGAAAAAACAAAGACCTATTTTATCAAATAGGAGATTGTTATCCAATTAGTCCTCAATTAAGACTGTCAGGACAAGAAGAAGTCCCAATCATTGAATATTCAATGAGAAAGGAAACAAGCTTATAATATTGGAGGAAATCATGGAAGTAAAGGAAGTAATAGTTGTTTGATGTCAAACACTAATGGATTCCAGGAAGAATCTGGACAAGGGATGTATTCAATTATATCCAGTAAGATCACCATGGAGTTCAAGAAAAGTTTAAGTCTGCATAAGTCAGATCCACACTTCGGAAACGTGAGAGAGATCAAACTTCGAGGACGAAGTTTAGTTTAAGGGGTAGAGACTGTAATATCCCAGGTATTGGGGTTACAAAAATAGAGGAAACAGATGTGTGCATTGCATTCATGCATAGAAAATGTGGGGAATTTTCGCGCTTTAAAGTAAAACAGTCACAGTAACTGAAGTTTCACTTGACTTGGTGGAATTGAAGTAGCTCATCAAGTCAAGCGCTACAAACCTCAAAGTGACTTTGTTAAAACATTGTTTTAGGAAGAGAGGATTTGATCTAAGGGGTTAGATCAAATGGAACTAATAATCAACACAACAACACCTTACTCAATGAGCAATTGCTTGATCTCAAAACAGATCATAATATGGTAACCCTTGCCATCACATATGAACATACATTTAATTGGAAATCCCAGTAACAATAATTGGAGAAACTATTCTTCACTTACCTTCTCCATGTCTTAAAACTAACCCTTGATCCTATCATAAACCTCAAGGTATCCACTCCATTTCAACATTGGAATAATAACAAGGAGATCCAGTCCAGAAATATAATTCTTCTCTATTCCAAATAGTTATACATTAAACCTAGAGAGGTGAGAGTTCTATTATAATCATTAAAGAAGCAATAATACAACCTTGAACTAAACCTTGGATATACATCCATGCATTTAAATCATCATCTTTAAGAGAAACCCTAGGATGTTAATCAAACAATCCCTAGAGAGAGAAACCAATTATGTTAAACATAGATTTTGATGATCACATCAATCTCTATGGAGCCTAACCTCAGGTTAGTATTAAAGTCCTTCCCAAATGAGAGAGAACTATCCATATGTCCTGATGATTAAATCATCATTGTTTAAGAAGAACCCTAACAGAATATCTCAGACATTCTCCTGGGATATAATCCATTGAGACAACCATGACCATGTCCACCTAAGGAATTATAAGAGAAGTACTATACCTTAGTTGATCAAGACAATACTTGATCATGAAAGTGAGAAACCTATTTAATGAGAGATCCCTAGGAATCCAAACCTTGATCATTATAAATTGAGTGATGATCATAAACCCTAAGAACTTGAGGTAGAGATATTAAGAACAAGTGGATCATGCTTAATCCATGCTCATGCTCTTGAGGCATGTGAGGATAAGTTAAACCCTAATAGTATAAATAGATATCATTCACCACATGAAATCATAGGGAGGTAATTAATAAGCAACCCTAAATTTATATTCCAACCTATAATTGTAAATCAATTGGTGATAATAAGTAGAATCTTACCACACCTATTTTCTCATTCATTCATCAATTAATGAACCTAAGGGAACCTTAGAGTTAAACACTATACTTCATATGGTGAGAAACCATATATCCATATGACCAAAGTTAACTATAAAAAGAACTATAACCAATGTAGTTACTTAAATAATAAATTGAGGTTAATAATAAGAAGCCAATTGGTAGAAGATAAAACTAATTCTCAATATCTTAGGAACTTGGGGAGAACATAAAATGTTAAGTAAACAACCACCTTAGCTTGGTTAAGGGAGATTAAACCCTATCACATGCAATATGGGGTCATCTCAACTCTACAAACAAGAGTTAAATCTCAACCTTAGTTTGTGTATCACTTGGGTGATCACAAATAAAAACTTAAACCACAATTAAGATTCAACCCATGTGTCATTAGGTAAATAGCATTAGAACCCTAGAATTGC
>NC_061511.1:144950360-145081905 GCF_022539505.1 Lolium rigidum | reverse complement strand
CTAAGCCTTCCCTCCAAATATCCCGGGCTGTCACTCCGGGGCCTGTTCGACATAGACATGTGCAAACAACTTGTAGATACACCTAAGCAATAAGTATAGAGCTTAAATCTAAGATCATGCCACTGGCCCTATGACAAGCATTAAACACAACAAGATTTAAAGAACAATAACTTCACAAACTTTATAGGTAGACTAATCACACTAACAATCCATCGATCCCAACAAACACAACAACGTATTACATCGATGACCTCAATCATGTAAGGCAGCTCATGAGATCATTGTATTGGAAGTACATGGGGGAGAGAATACCCCACTAGCTACACTTAGAACCCGTAGTCCATGGGGGAACTACTCACGTGAGCATGATGGAGGCGGTGGCGTCGATGGAGATGGCTTCCTGTAAGGCACTCGCCTGTCTCGGCGGCGTTCCTAACGCAGATTTTGTCCCGAATTGAGTTTCGCATACGGCGGCGCCTGAGTCTTTCTCGAGTTTCCTAATTGTGTCGAGGTTTTAGGTCAGTGGCTTGCAATAGGCGAGAGATCTGAGTCGGAAGGCTCACTCTGGGACCCACACGCAGGGGGCGCCCTCCCCTCTCGCTGCGCCGCCCACCTTGCGTGGGGCCCCGGGCCTTCCGTCCATCTTCGGTGTCTCCGAAGCTTCGTGGAAATATAAGATCGTATCTTGTTTGCCGACTCCGAGAATATTGCCCGAATGTACTTTTCTCTGGAACCAAAAACAACAAAATCAGAACCGGGCAAAGGTGGCATCTTGTTAATAAGTTAGTTCCGGAAAACGCATAAAAACATTATAAAGTGCAGCAAAACATGTAGGTATTGTCATAAAACAAGCATGGAACGTCAAGTGAACGTCTACCGCAGCAACAAGAGCCTCATCTTGTAGGCTTTGGAATCTCTTCAAGGGTGAGACTCGATACCCCATCGTTGCTACCGTCTTCTAGATTGCATCTTGGCTTGGATTGCGTGTTCGCGGTAGGAAATTTTTTGTTTTCTATGCAACGTTATCCTACAGGGGCCGGCGTCGCGTCAAGGTGGAGGAGCCGCCGCGTCCTCCTCCTCCTCCAACCCTGCCGTCTTCGTCAACCTCCTCCTCCACCCCTGTCGTCGGTGAACTCTCTCCCCTCCCCTCCCTCTTCCTCTCCTGCGCGAGCACAAAGTGCTCGACGAAATGCTCGTGTGCTGCTCTGGTTGTGCTGTTGTTGTTGCTGTGCTACTGGCTGCTGTTGTTGTTGATGTGCTACTGGATGCAAGCTATCTATCTATCCTAGCTTGCTGTCATTGTTGCTGCAGCTAGATGCATGCTCTTGCAGCTTCTCACCATTCCTGGTGAACTAGTGTTGCTATTGCTTGTGTGTGCATGCTCTAAATGGTCAAATGATCATCATGTGCTAGTGATTTACTTACTGGCTCATTGCTCATGCCTTTTACTTAATGTCCTATGCTATTGCTATGTCTCTGTAGCTTCTCACCATGTATTGGTGACCGCTCATGCTTGTAAAAGCATGCTGGAGGGTTTTGGTGATGTGCCTGATGCTTCCATAGCATCCTAGTATGATTGTTGTTGCCTAATTCAATTATCTGAAAATGTTTTCTTTATTGATGTCAGATAATTGGATGAACTGCTTATGCAGTAATGATTCCTTTGATGTGTTATTGAAGCTTGGATGGATGCCAACTAGAGTTGGGTACCCTAGCTTTGTTTTGAACTCAACTGAGTAATGATAAATTTCTATTTCTTGTTGGCTTGGATGAATTTATGGTTGATGTAACCTCAGTAGTGGTTCACTGGTGTGATTGCTTGTGCTGGATGAATTTATGGTTGATGTAACCTCAGTAGTGGTTCACTGGTGTGATTGTTTGTGCTGTGCTGTGACCTCATTAGCTCTTGCTACTGCCACTGGTTGCATTTCATAGTTGGATAATTGGTTCGTTTTGGTGAAAATAGAGATATTCACAGTAGGGAATCATGTAAATGAATGCCACTATGGTATCTTTTGAAGAAAATGGGAAGTTTCTGATGGTTTAAAAGACTAGGTGATGCTAGGTTATTAAGTTGGCTGTCAAGGTTGGTTTTATCTGGTTAACTTGGATAGGCTATGTGTTCTTGCTTACTTATGCATATCCATCTCTACTAGATTTACTAGCTCAGGCTTGGTCTCTCTCTTGCCAGCATCACTTGGTTACTACCAAAGTGATGAGTAATCCCTTATGGTATCCCAGCTTTGTTTTGAACTCAACTGAGTAATGATAAATTTATATTTCTTGTTGGCTTTGATGAAAATAGAGATATCCACAGTAGGGGATCATGTAAATGAATGCCACTGTGGTATCCTTTGAAGAAAATGGACTGTTTCTGATGGTCTTAAAAGGCTAGGTGGTGCTAGCTGATTCAGTTGGCTACCAAGACTTGTCTCATCTGGTTAGCTGGGATATGCTATGTGTTCTTACTTGTTTAGGCATATCTATCACTTACTAGATTTACTGGTTCTTGCTTGGCCTCTCCTTTGCCAGCATCACTTGGTCTATACCAAGTGATGAATAATCCCTATGGAGCATATGCTCCATGCTAAATGGTTCTCTTTATAAATGATTTGGTCTTTAAGTTTATTTGTACTTACCGATGATTAGAATGTTTGGTCACCTATACACTCCGGGAAGGCGCTAGTGAGCCTGGTGCGATGGCACAAATATCAATCTCTTGTGCATCCTACCTGGCCTCACTAACGCCTTCCCGGAATGTTAATATTTGTTTCGACCAACAAAGTATGAGGCATTCCATTTAATTCATACTAGCTACTTCTTAATTGCATTGGCATTTCTTCCATTTTAGTGCTGATGATTAAATTGTTTGGTCACTTGTACACTCTGGGGTGGGGCCAGTGAGCCTGGTGCGATGTCACAAATATCAATCTCTTGTGCATCCTACCTGGCCTCGCTGACCCCATCCCTGAATGTTAATATTTGTTTCGACCAACAAAGTATGAGGCATATGATATCTAGTTGAGATACCACTTGGCTCTTTCTTCCATTTTAGTGTCGATGATTAGAATGTTTGGTCACCTATACGCCGCAATATACTTTGCAGAAGGGCCCCCTTTTCCCGGCCGCCGTTCCGTGAATGGGTCCTTGACGAGACAACAACGCCGACCTACCTCTCCGGCGCAGAACCACGCCAGTCCCAGCCGCCTCCCTTGTGGTCGCGTCTCCTGCGCCCTGCAAAGTATGAGGCATATTTCTGTATGTTGCTGTATATAACCTGTATATTGATGTCTATAAACTGCATGTGTATAGCAGATAGCACAAAATCGTTTATAATACACGCAAATTCTGTGGCGCACTGAAAATCAATTCTGTGGCGCACCTAAGCACCCGTGCGCCACATAAACCTTAATTTTATGGCGCATGGGCCGGTGCGCCACAGAAACCTTATTTTGTGGCGAAGTTTCTGTGGCGCACCTCCCATGCGCCACAGAATCCATTTTTTGGTGCGCCACTGATAAGGCTTTTCCTACTAGTGGAGGTACCAAAGATTAGAGGGGCAATGTATTTAGACCACATCCCCTTAAACCAAGCTGCTGCCCAAAAGAGTGTTTTTCTTTTCCATTTCCAATATTGACTCTTGCGGGCACCGCAAAGAGATCGTAGTCACAACGTGTGCAAGGTTTCCCAAAACCAACCCAAGGCTTACATTCATCATTCCATTCATGCCAAAGCCACCTCAAACAAAACGCTGAAGCAAACAAAAATTGAGCTTGAGGATTCCAAGACCCCCATGTTCTTTTGGTTTACAAATGGTCTCCTAATTATTTTTCACTTGCCTTTGGTAACCTTGTCAATTTAATAAGCACCCCCATAGGAACCTCAAGGACGGTGATGAGGTAGATGACCACACTAGTGAGCACCGCCTTGACGAGGGTTGCATGGCCTGCCATATTGACATGCTTTGAAAGCCCGCATAAGCACAATAAATAAGCTAACCAACATTTCCACGTGCCCGCATAAGCATAATAAATAAATTGTAATTAGCAAAAAATAGGCTTTACCCTTGAACCGTGTAAAGTCTCTCCATGTAACAACATTGAGTCTCCCGAGCAGCAGCAACACCACCACACAGCTCAGCCTACACCAACACTAAACTCCACCACTTCACCAGCATTGCTCCAAAACAACAACACCAAGCCTCCAAACGCTGACCCATCACTAGATCGGGGTCCCCTGGCTCCTATTAGCTCTATGGTGAAAGTTTTGCTGAAAAAATAGCTCCAACTGGGGTAAAATGAGGGTTTGCTGAAAAAGAACTCGAGTTGGGAGCGAGAGAAGAGAGAAAGAGGAGAGGAAGAAGAAGGGAGGAGCGCGCCCGACGTGATATTTCTCGTGACTTGGGGCCTGTCGGCAGCGGCGTGGCCGAATGCTAGCCACGCGTGACCGACAACGTTGTCGATCGGTCGTGGGGCCCAGCAGTTGGCAGGTAGCGCACCGACCGGGTCCTATCGGAGGCCGTCTGACCGATCGGCGGCCGTTTGACCGATTGAGGCACATATTTGAAATAATTTGAAATCTCGTATTATTCGTGAAAAATAAAAATAAAACCCGTATTAGTATTGAAAAAAAATCGCTCTCATCGATGGAGAGGCCCGGTAACTCCCCATTTCAAAATACTTTTTTTTAGACTTTGAAAATCTTTGTAATCCAGAGGGTGGTTGTAAAATCGTTCAAATGTACCGTCTTGATGTGATTTCTGTCTCAATAAAAACCCTCTTTCAGATTCAATCTGAGAGTTCTCGCGAGTTCAAACAGCAACAGAGAATACGACTGATGTCGAACTGAAACAAGTAGCTAGCTGCCAGAACATTTGTTTTCCCATCCGTAGAGAGAGGGCAGGCCAGCGAAGAATCCACCATAATCACACCTTTAAAAACGTAGACGCGCCCATACAGGCGTGCATCCTGTGTTCAGTGAACGCGGGCGCGGAGTTCATGTGACGATTCGACGAGGTTTCAGGAATCCGATGCGTGCATGCATGATGCATCTCCCCTGCAAAGTTGCTTAATTACTGCTGCACAGCACTAGCACAGCTTTTGGCTTCAGATTCGAGCCAAAAGTTTATAGCCAACAAGGCGTAAAAGCAACAGTCTGTATGAAGCTTGAAGTGTGTGTTTAGTGACCTACGTACTAAAAAAGAAGATATCACTTGGAGTGCGGGTATGGAGATCGGAATTTTGGAAAAAAAATATTAATTCGTAGTCCTAGATTTAGGCAAAATGTTGTCTAAGTACTCTAAGTTTATTAAACCTGTAACAACTAATTTAGATCAAATATAGCATAAAAAAAGTACTATATAAGAGTTTCAAATAAGCAAGATCACTTGCTACCTCTATTGCTTGCTGCTAACTCACTTGCTACCTCCGTTGCTTCTACCACGAGCATCTCTAGCCGATCCCCAAAACAGCTTTAGAGGAGCAAATGTGGGCCGCTAACGGCCGAGACCGACTATAGCTGAAGCCCAAAAGAATTTAGAGCAGCATATTTTTTGTCATCGGCCTCAGCGGCCCCCAAATATACTCCCTGCAGTCGCTCTCCTAAATTTTTGCTCGCCCACTCCATTGTCAGAGCCTCGCCGCCCCGCCGCTGTATTTTTGGCGGTGTGCCCGTCGCCCTTTCCCCTCCGTCTGACCCACTTGCCGGTGCAAGTTGTCCCCGAAATCGCTCTCGAGAGCCGCAACATCAAGCCGGATCCTGTCACTGATTCGAGGTCATTTTCGGCCACATAGAGGTGGATTGTTGCGGGAAAAGGGCCGCCGGAGCATGGGGAGGTGTAGACCAACTGCCGCGGAGGATAATCACCCGACAACAGCCATCGCCCGACGAGCTTTCTGCCCGGCAGCGGCCTCGAGCTTCGTTGACGTCCGGTGGATGCGTTGGCCCGGCGTTGGGATTTCAACGACCGGTGGTTGATATTCCGGTCGTCGCGTTTGCCCAGCGGCGTCGTCAACCCTTTTGGTCGGCTCTACGGTGTTGGCCGTGGACTCCACCTCCGCCACGCTCATGGTATTCAATGAATTGTTCATATGATTTTGTATTTGCCTCGGCTCAACCGGCTTGACCGAGAGCACGTTCGGCCGTAGATGAAGGGGTTGAGAGAGATGATCTTCGATGACTCTTTATCAGAGGAGGAATAAGAAGCCGACGATGATTTGGAGATGGCTTTGATGTTGATTTTTAACGATGATTTTCGGAGGCCGAGGCTAGGATCAAAATCCGGCCCGTGTGATTTTCACTTGTTTGGTTTGAAACAATTTATTTAGTTCATTCATTCGGTTTGTAATAATGAATAATTTGATTTACTACATATAATTTGGTTTGTAATATTGATATTTTGGTTCATTTGGTTTAATTTGCGAAAATAAAATTTTGATCCTTATTTAGTTCATTCATTCGGTTCGTGATAATGAATAATTTGATTTACTACATTTAATTTGGTTTGTAATATTGATATTTTGGTTCATTTGGTTTAATTTGCAAAAATAAAATTTTGATCTTCTAAGTTATATGGGTTCGGATCTACGGCGCTAAATTTAGAGGAGCAACTATAATCCGCTAGTGGATAGTGAGGCGTTTGCTCCTCTAAGTTACTAGGGATCGGCTAGAGATGCTACTCCTAGGTTGCGATCACTTGGGCGAAGAATGCTGACAAGAAGAAGAGACAAAACTAACTGTCTATTTGGTCATGATTTCAAACACAAATGTTGTTCTTTTCAGAAATTCAGAACCGAAAGCTGGCACTTGAATTTGCATTACTGGCAAGAGCATTCAGTATACCTACACTACGCGGCTACAAGAACTCGGTAGGCCACTTCACGTCACACACACAGTATATGTGACAATGGTTCAACCAGGCAGATGCATGCATGAACACTGCTTAACCCCAACTGAATCATTAGAAGCAACCAAACCACATTCATCACGACGACTCCTTTGACACACATTCCTCGTCTTGGTCTTGGATGAACACTGCTCGTCAGCTCTGCGCGTGGGCACGTGGCGTGGCCTTGACCACCGCCTCCTTTTCTACGGTGCGTGCTGCCACCATGTTCATCGATCGCACCAAACCCAACCAAAGTCCAACATTACACACGTCTCGCCTCCGACACCTTCGGTGCAGGAAGCTTCGCAGAGAAAAAAGATGAGCAGTTGAAGAAAGAAAAAAATGATATAGCAATTAAGCCATGCGAAAATTCACCGCAATATTAGCGGGCTCCTTTTTGTCACCTAACAATTCTGCATGCTAGGAGGAAAAAACAGTCACGAATTACACTGAGCGCTCAGGTTCATCTCCGATTTGATCTCGACCCGGGGTCTGTCTGCAGCGACAAGTGTAAATGACACGACGAAGCCTTTCCAGAGACTACCATTACAGCAAGGTAGAGAGTATTATGAGGTCCGTGTAGCTTAGCAAGTCATATCAGTGGTAGCAGTTGCGAGACATCCTGGACCTTGGAGGAGCCATAACCGTTCTGGATCGCTCGCTCGCTCGCGCATAATTGGCGGTTTCAGCTGTAATTTAAACCCACCAATAATCCGGTTCAAACCTAGAAAGCTGCACGTCAGAAACGCATTATGTCCTCACTACCTCGCCGTATACTCCCATCCCATGTGTTGATCCAATTATTATTCGGACCATATTATTCATTCCGGTGTAAGAGCATCCCCACTCGTTTGGGCTCCCCACGCCCAAATCCGGCGAAATTTAGCGCCGGATGGATGTAGTTTTTGTCCTGGGGAGGCCCATTTTTCCAGCCGCGAGCCCATGGACGCGCACCCACCGCGTGCATAGCGACGGCGCGATCACCGGGAAGGGCAATCGTCGGAGTTCCCTCGCCGCATTGAACCGTCGCGAAGTGGACTGGAGAGCCGAAACGACTCGTCGGGAACGGTCGAAGTGGCCTCGATGCGAGAACCGCCGTAATGGAGCACGAACTCCGCGGAAGAGCAACCGGCGCTCTCTTTCGTCGAGAGACCTACATATACGGTTTCCGACGGCCGACGCCATTCATCTCGTTCTCTCGTCACCATCCTCCGTCAACCATGAGCGATATCTCTTGGCCATCGGACATCGACAGCGGAGGAAGCCGCCCGGATGGCGCCATTGGTGGGATCCAGCCGCATCGTCCGAGCAGCCGACGACTCCCCCCGCCGCCGGCCGAGGACGAGCGGGACGACGAGGAGGAGGACGAAGAGGCCGTGGAGCGAAGCCGAGGAGCAGAGCCGAGGAAGAGGCCGAGGAAGAGGAGGAGGAGCAGGAGCGAGGAGGAGGAGCAGGGAGGAGGAGGACGAAGAGGCCGATGAGGACGACAACGAGGAGGACTCAACTTCCTCCGACGAGGAGGTGACGAGCCGGAAGCGTCGCCGCGACGACGATGAGGCGGGGCCTTCTAAGAAGAAGAAGAAGTAGTTTAGTTTTAAAGTTTTTATATGTAATTTTTATGTTTATTCGAATTATATTCGAAATATATATATAATCTATCTATGTTGCACCACTTGAGAGTTCAAAGCTTTCGTTCGACGAGGGTATTGCCGTAGATCGGGAAGACGAGGGTTTTGCCGTAGATCGGGAAGACGAGGGTTTTGCCGTAGATCGGAGGCCATTGTCGCCGACAAGTTGGGGCCACGCGCGCTTTCGTTTCATCCGGAGTCCCCGAGCGCTCCCCGGGGGGCCGGGGATGGCGTGGGATCGCCGGATGGATTTAGGCCCAAATCCGGACGAAAACGAGGAACCGAGGGCGCGACTGGGCCGAATTACGCCGTCCGGATGGAAAAAACGCTCGCCGGGGGCCTCGTCGGGGGGACGAGTGGAGATGCTCTAATCTATTGGAACTCCAGGGATGAGGGAGGGTGACCTCATGGCTGCCAGATCTCGTCTGTATTTTTCTGAAGGGTAGGCTTGATGATGCTGGCGAGTGAGTAAGGTGGGCCCGGATGTCAGTACCAGCGAGGTGGCTATGGCTGGGAAATGATTTGTGGACGGACGCTGCTAATGCTAATGGTGGCAACTTCGCACTTCACACCCCCACCAAATCTCAATTCCCCGCACCCACCTATATATAAGCCAACTGCGTACATCCACCAAGGCAGAACCCCAAGTCTTCTTCCTCCCTCGGCTCCTCTGCTCATCCTCCTCTGCTTGCTGCTCTCGTCTGCCTGCGCGTCTGTGCAAGGAGCTGAAAGCGAGAGAGGATTGATGGGGGCGCAGAGGTTCAGGTTCTTCTGCTGCGGCTGCGGGGCCAATGCGGCCGCCAGCGACATGGAGGTCGACGAGGAGGCTGACTGCGTCGGGACTACGGTGCCCGAGGGAGGAGGCAAAGGGGCCGACGGGACGACGCGGCAGCTGTCGTGGCCGCAGGTGGAGCGGATGACGGGCGGGTTCACCTCCGCCGTGGTGGGCGAGGGCGGCTTCAGCACCGTCTACCTCGCGCGCCTCTCCGGCTCCCTCGCCGCCGTCAAGGTCCACCGCAGCAGCGAGCGCCTCCACCGCGTCTTCCGCCAGGAGCTCGACACGCTCCTCCGCGTCCGCCACCCGCACATCGTGCGCCTCCTCGGCTTCTGCGACCAGCAAGGTGCGTGCTTTCTCTTCGTTTCCCTGGAAGATGCAGGCTCTGTTCTCTACTCTGCTTCGTAACGTCGTGCTAAATTGTCACTTTCCTGAATGCAGACGAAGGCGTGCTTGTGCTGGAGTTCGCGGCGAACGGGAACCTGCACGAGAAGCTGCACGGCGGGGGCAAGTCCGGTGGCGCGCTGCCGTGGGCGCGGCGGGTGACCGCGGCGCTGCAGGTGGCGCAGGCGCTGGAGTACCTGCACGACCAGTGCGAGCCGCAGGTGGTGCACGGCGACGTGAAGGCGGCCAACGTGCTCCTGGACGGCGCCATGTCCGCCAAGCTCTGCGACTTCGGGTCGGCGCGGATGGGTTTCTCGGCGGCGGTGCGGCCGCGGGCGTCGGCGCACACCATGCTGGGGTCCCCGGGGTACGTGGACCCGCACTACATCCGGTCGGGGGTGGTGACCAAGAAGACGGACGTGTACAGCTTCGGGGTGCTGCTGCTGGAGCTGCTCACGGGCGTCGAGGCCTTCTGCCCCGTCGAGGGCCGCCTCCTCACCGCCGTCCTCGCGCCGAGGCTGAAGGCACCCTGCGACGCAAGGATGCTCGTCGACGAGCGGCTCGGCAGCGCGTACGACGCCGCCGAGGCCTCCGCGGTGGCGGCGCTCGCCGCGTCGTGCGTCGGGCACAACCCCAGCCTCCGCCCGTCCATGGCGGACGTGGTGCGCACGCTGGAGCAGAGCGCGCGCGGGTCCATCCTCGCCGCCGGGAACGGCCACGGGAAGCTGTGACGAGTCCCGAGGCGGTCCTAGGCGGTAGATCCGGATTGGCCAGCTGTGAATTTGTGCTGTTGTGATGATGGGTGTGAGCTGCACCGGGGACACGTGGAGCCTCGCCACTGGGCGAGCGCGTACAAAGAGGTAGTAGGCGCGCATGTCGAAAGCAATCTCGCAAAAACAAAAAAATGGCAGGATGAAAAGGTGTGGTGGAAAAAGGTAGGGCTCGTGTGCGCTGATGGGGAATTTCGATGACATCATGGTGGTGCCAAAGTGGCACCGATTTGGGAGTGCGAGAGAAGAAACCACTAGAAATTTGGGGCCGTCGAGGCTGCGATTCTGACGATTTTGTCCATTTTTTTTTCCTTCTTCTGTAAAGTACATTGGGTGTTCATGATGTTCTTCAAGTTTGTTTGTTTCTTCGTTCGTTTCGTTTGTTCCTAGAACTAACTTGTGCTTAGGCTTCCTTTTACTTGTGTTGGTCCTTAGAAATTGTGTAAATAAATATTTGCGCAAAAACTTCTCGGACTGCATGCATTTCCCTTTCGAAAACAGTTTGAGTCTGCTGCTGAGTTACTGCTATGGTACGGCGAGGTTAGCTGGAAGATCAAATCTGAAATCTAGTAGTCCTTGATGAAGAAAGTCAAGAAAAATAAACTGCGCACTGTGGCCTCTTAATACGACGTTATACCGCTGTCTGTGCAGTGCAGAGCAGATATTACTGGATTTTTAGATCCTGGCACCCAGAGTACTACTACCAGATTCCAAACTGCATTTTGAAACGCGCATATTCGCCTCTTCTTCTGTGCATGAACAACTCAGTCAATTGGACTCCCTGCCCCAGACTGGCCAGCAGAATACTCCACAAATGAGTATACAAATCCATCTTGGTCAAACAAATGTATACTACTCCATACCGTATAGTAGTACGATTCTTTACTCTTTTCAGACACAGCTCATTCTGCTGGGAAAACTTGAAACTCTTTTCAAACAGTTCCCACTCGGTCGACTGAAATTTTCTTCGTGCTTCGAGTTGGAATAGTACAGAAGAGAAGAATGTATTAGCTGACCCCTTCTTCAGAAATGCACAAGAGAGGAGGGTTGCACTTGCAGTCCTAATAATGCAAACCCAAAATCATTAAGCAGCCAGGGTTCTTGACTTTGACAGGGCCCGAGGAAGAAGAAAGAGACGCATGCCCTTGCTTTCAAACTAATCACCCAATTGGCAATGGCGCGCGCACATTGAATAGGCTGGAGCCAAAACAAGGAAACCAGAGGAGGCGGGCGGGCGGGGGGAGACGGCGACATGCTCCCCATACGAAAAACGCCGTCGGCTACCCTGTACATGTCGCCGGAACGGGTCGCGTATGGGCCGGCGAGGGAGGCTGCCGGTGGCGGGTCGCCGTCGTGATCGCGCACGCAAGCCCTCCGACGGAATCGGCCTCGCCGTCTCTTTCGGCCGTGCCCGACCGACGACGCGACGCGCATCCGCCTGATGGGTTAGCCGTTAATGACGCCTCCGCTAAATTAATCCATTGGCTCTAATCAACTACACGTTTCATCACAGATGAAATAAGCTAAGTTCGCCGGTCATGCCTTTCCACGCCTGCAAATAGTTTTTGTGTTCATTTTCTTCCAAGCTTTCGCGTCGCCGTCACTGGAAACATTGTATTTGAGCGTGCCACGCCTTGTACACCGACACAGTAAAGGCATCTCGATCATCTATTTATACGTGGTAAGCAACCAAAAAAATGAAAAAATAAGTAAAGTCATCTATAATCGGTTAGAGCAGTACAAATTCAGTTTTGCTCCTCGTAATTGTATCAATCCAAACTCTAAAACGGTTTACAGTTCCATTATTCATACTCATCGATGGAGCGCCTTAGTATAATTTTACGGTTTTATTACGTCTCAGTCAACTGAGATTTTCTTAAGTCTAAATTAGTTGCTTAAGTTACACTTTTCTGTTAAAAATGTGCACTTGCACTTTTCTGCTAGTACGTGCAACTAAACCGAGTTGCACTTTTCTTTAAACTACTTGCACTTTTCTGAGGTCTCAGTCAACTGAGACATAGACACACCCATAATTTTATCTCCCTCTGACCTCTCCGAACTCTTTCCAAATAGGCACCGGTGCCTAATCGACGGTACCTCGGAGGAGGGATCCTCACGAGGGGGAGAAGAAGTAGGGGCCATAGGGCGGAGAGTCCTTCGGACGGTGGTACGCGATTTACCCAGCTTCGGAACACCTGCTCGAAGACAGGGACTACTGCTGCTTGTCTGGAATTATATAGGCGCTTTCGCGTTGTTACAATGAGTTGTGGTTGTTCCTCTAGGGCTCCCAGGATCCGGCTTATAAAGGCGCACGGTTCTAGGGTTTACATGGAGAGTCCTAGCCGGAATACAAGTTGCATAACTACGATACAATGTCTTATCGTGTACGTCAAGGATCCGCCTCCCATCTATGTCGTGCAGGATCCGGATACCTTATGGGCCTCCACGGATCCGGCCTCCTTCGTAGGTCGGTTGGGATCCGGCTCTTCGCTCCTGGGCTGGACTTCATCCTTCAGGATCTACAACAACTGGGCCGCCCGATGGACCACATGCCACATCCCCATCTGTGGGCCACCCGGGCTTGCCGGAAGGAGGCCACGCCATTGATATACCAATAAAGTATACCCACAACACGCACAACCGCTCAAAAATTCTCAAAAGTCTGTAGTAATAATAAAAAGGCGAATTACATATCAAACATGAGCAACTGTAAGCCGCCTAAGGTGAAGACAGAGGCCCAACCCGTAGATTATGCTGCCACCCATGTAGGGAAAAAGTATCCCTCGCCGTGTCCTCCAGCCGTGTACAGACCTCCGTATAGAGGTCGTGATTCTCCATCTTCTGCAGTGCAGATCACGAACGGAGAGTAGCGGTACATCTGTAGATAACCTGCAAGAGAGAACAATTCTTATCATTAAAAACTTTGTCATTTCTAATCAGTCATAGCGACTATATATTGGCAAGTGCCCCTACCCTAATAAACATTCTAAATCTGTGATCGATACCATGAAGCCAATTACCAAAGATATTGGCCACACTAGTCGGGGGATACAGATCAGAAGCTACTTGGATGCATGACCATATAGACCTGGCAAAGCGGCATTGGAAGATCAAATGTTTAATCGTCTCGTTGTGATGACAGAAAACACACTGCGTACTCCCATGCCAATTGCATTTCACAAGATTATCTTTGGTTAGGATTACTCCTCGACGCAAATAACAACTAAAATCTTAATTTTGAGCGGTATTTTTATCTTCCAAATCTTCTTATTTTTATCAACTGGTATTTTCGGTTGGATAATTGCATTGTACAATGAACTTATAGAGAACTTTCCATTGGATTGTAAGTTCCAACGAAATTCATCCTGCCTTTCGGGCAACTGAATGGACTCCAAACGTAGAAGTAAGGCATTCCATGCAAAAAAAACCTCGGACCGATTAAATCTCGTCTAAACGTCACTGTCGGAGGTGAGGTTGCCATTACAAATGCAATGGTATCACTTTTGCGACGAACAATGTTGTATAACGATGGATATTGTTTAGAGAGAGGCATATTCCCTAGTCATGAATCCTCCGAGAACCTTATCTGCGAACCATCCTTGATATTGAAAGTACCATATCTGAAGAAGAAAAAATTCTTCGTTGCCATTAGGCTAGTCTAAAAATGCGAGTCAAAGGATCTGGGATAACGCTTTCTCGCCGATGTACTTTCTTTTAACCATGGTCTGCCATACGCCATGTTCGGCTAGAAGCTTATGAAGCCACTTACCTAACAAGGCCGAGTTCTTGACCTCAAGGTCATGAACCCCTAGCCCACCCATATCTCTAGGTTGGCATACAACAGACCACTTGACCAGTCGATATTTCTTTTTTTCACTGTCCACTTGCAAAAAAAAAATCTCGATCTATAATAGTCGAGCTTGTGTAACACGCCTTTTGGCAAGATGAAGAAGGATATCATATACTGCACCATATTAGTGAGTACTGCATTAATGAGAACCAGTCTTCCTACGAGGGATAGCATTTTACCTTTCCAACTACTAAGTCTCTTCTGAAGTCTTTCCTCGACTAGTTTCCACTCAGCCATAGTTAATGTCCGATAGTGAATCGGGATGCCAGATAGTTGATAGGAAACTGGCCTTGCCCATAGACAAACAATTTCGAATATTCGGTAACTGAGTCCTGGGTCTCGCCAAAGCAGAACAATTCGCTTTTATGAAAATTTATTTTGAGTCCCGATAAATGCTCAAAAGCTGCCAATATTAGCTTTAAATTTCCAGCTTTATCGAGATCATGTTCCATAAATAAAATTGTATCATCGGCGTATTGAAGAATTGATAAACCCCCATCAACAAGATGTGGGATCACTCCTTCAATTTGGCCATCAGATTTAGCTCGTTCGATCAATATAGCGAGCATATCAGCCACAATATTGAGCTCCTTCAACTTGGCGCATCCCGATCCTACGACGGCTCTTTTCGTGGTGGTGCGTCCTCCTCGTGGTACCCCAACTTGTCAGTGCCGCAACAATACCATGACTTGTGCAAGCGTGTGTGTGAGGCGTGGGTGGTGGAAATCACCAACCGGAACACCCACAAAAGGATACGGATATGGATCAACACCTTCCATTTGGCAGCGCAAATGGCGAAGGTGCACGACATCGAGTCCGTGCACCTCTATGGCTCGGACACGAAGCTGAATTTCGAGCTCGGTAGCCCTGATTAGCCGAACGATGTTGTAGTGGACCGCCGCGAGGCGGAGCGAGCCGACAGACTACATGTTGATACTCTGCTCCAAATACCTAGAGCGCCAAGCCTTCGAGCACTGTAAGACAAGGAAGACTGACAAAGGAATTCAGGTTAGATGTAGGGTAATGTAGTTTTTTTGTGGAAGTTACAATATATTATCCGAAACCAGCCTTTATAGAAACATCCTTACAAGCAAAAGAAATAAAATGTAAGTCCTTAAAGATATCAGCACCACCTTACTTCTGCATCCCTCGACGGCGCGCCGAAAGCAAAGCTTGTTGCTGCCCCTGGCCTCTAGCGTAGCACAGTTCGTGCCTTGAGAAATCTTGAAAAAAAACCCAAGCGCTCGTATAAGGAGCGGCGGAGAAGATATAGAACTCTGCGACCATGATCTTGAAAGATAGCCGTCCTAGAGAAGCTAGTACTAAATGGATAATGTAATTAATCTTAGTAGTTTATTCAAGTTCAAGTTCATTGTAGATTTGTAGTAATTTGAGTCATATTTGTATGAGTTTGCTTTTATTGGTTTGAATTTGAGTTTAAGGAGTTACTGCTGTTCTTTTTATAGAAGAAGAGTAGCAAATATACTCATCTAAATGACAGGGCCGGAAACCCAAACGACGAACAGAAGGCATGGTAAGCCTGGTTTATTTGCTCTAGGAAGAGCAGCAATAGTAGATATGTTTGCGACAACGAGAAAAACGATTTGAAACAAACAAAAAGGGGAACACTAGTGGGCGTCCTCCTCCTCGCAGTGCTTGGTGTACTTGGCCGAGTCGAGCAGCGCGTCCAGCTCCGTCGGGCTGCTCGGCTTCACCTTGATCATCCACCCGTCCTCGTACGGGCTCGAGTTGATCTGAAAATTGATCACAGCGCCATTGCAAATCCGTTCGTTAGGATCACGTAATAGTTAATACACAAGCTGTGTGAGAATTGGTTTTGCAGTGCAGTAAGGAACGCGTACCAGGCCGGGAGTCTCGGACAGCTTAGCATTGACCTCGACGACCTCGCCGGAGATGGGCGAGTTCACGTCGCTGGTGGCCTTCACACTCTCCACGTTCCCGAAGGCGCCGCCTTGGCTCACCTTCGTGCCGGCCTCCGGCAGCTCCACGAACACCACCTCCCCGAGATGACCCTGCACCCACCAAGTTGGTCAAACACTTGTTTATTAGTTAGAGCCTGCAAGCATAAAACTATACTAACACAGAACTGTATTATGCGCTCCATGGTCATGGTGTGGTGTGACTATTATTCAGTTGTTATTAGAGTCTGAAAAGGAAGTCTCCATAATATATTTGGGCTCTATTATGCAACCAAATGTATTACTCTGGCAATTGCAAGCTTGCTCTCAGAAGTCAAAAGATCATCATTATTATTGACAGAGAATTGGTATATCATGAAAAGCATGTGAGTGTTGTTGTTGCTTCACCTGGGCATGGTCACTGATGCCAATTGTGGCCACGGCGCCATCGTTCTTGACCCACTCATGGGAGGAAGTATACTTCAAGCCATCCAGAACTGCAACACGCATCATAGCAATTCAAACATGGATGTGTCTTGATTTACACTTTTACAGGGAGGGAATGCTTGTACACCATGTGCACTCTAGTTGAGAGCTGAGACTATTTTTGCAGAACAAGTGGCCTTATTTCTAATACAGAGATTCCATCAACTACAAATGTATTCCTCTTTCTATTCATAGTGAAGAATTTTATTTTTACCTTTCCTTTTTCCGGTATATGATAGTGAAAGTAACTACAAGCACCAATGCCGAAGGAAATAAAATACAGATAGAAATCCACGATGTCTTTGAGTGGAAAGAGTCGGTCTACACATAATACAAAAGAGCAAGAACATTGCAGACTACATGTACTCTCTACCAAAAAGCCATCAAGAAGTGCAACACGCATCATAACTATTAAAACATGACCATGGTTTCATTTACTTTTTTACAGGGACTGCATGTACATCATATGCACTGTAATTGATAGCTGAAACTATTCTTAGAGAACAAGTTTACTTTGTTCTAATATATGCATTCCATTATCTGAAAACGTATACCCCTTTCTATTTTTAGAGAAGAATTTTCTTTTAACCTTCCCATTTTCCGGTATATGATAGTGAATGTGACAACAAGGACCAGTGCTGAAGGAAATATAATACAGAAAGAAATCCACAATGTCTCAAGTGGAAAGAGTTGGTTTAGAAATAATGCAAAAGAGCAAGAACATTGCAGACTACATGTGCTCTCTACCAAAAAGGAGAAGTATCCTATCTTGCAGAATTCTACTTTAGCGCTCTAGCAAAGTATAGAGAAAACTGTACCAGTGGAGAAGTATCTGGAGATAGAATAGGCAGGGGCAGCAGCCCTGGCTCCACTGCTTGAGATCTTGAGGGCATTGGCAGCTGAGCTCGCCCACAGCCTCAGAGCCATTGTAGCTTGATTAGCTGTTGCAACCTTGTGACAAAAGCAACAAGGTGTATATGTGTTCTTTGCCCTCTCCTTGTAGGGGATAGTGGCTCAGTGGTAGTAGTGGTGGGAGGATAGGGAAAAGGGAATTGTTTGGTTCAGGAAGAGAGGGGAAATAAAGGGGTGTGCAGGGATAGGATTTGTATGGCTGCTGGGTGCTCCTAGCCTCATCCTTGGTTAAGACCAGAGCCATTAATCCTTCTCTGCTTGATCCAAACTCGATTGATTAACGTTAGACAAATGTGAGATCAGAATATTGTCCCTATGTCGGTACTAGCAGTGATAAGAGAGACTAGTAGAAGTCCTGCTGTCAACAGCCATAGTAATAGTCCTTAGTCCTGGCAGTAATTGTCCTTTGTCCTGAAACGGAGTATCGATGTAGGCAGAGATCGGTCAATTTTAATCTATCGTGCCCTTGTCGCGTGGCATATCTGTTTTCCGATTGTACATATAAGTATATAGACATAGTGTATTTAATTCTTACGAAATTTGCAAAATGCAAGATACCACCAAAGCAAATCAGCTCCGATCAAATGGAGTGAAAGATATCAAATCCGGAATATGTGCAAGCTATATGCTCATACTTAACCCTGTACAGGACCTCCATCTCCGAATAGAGACGAACTCGATCACGAGTTCATGACAGCCTTGTGCTTCTTGCCCCGCTCCACAAACATATGAAGATTTATGTGTGGGCCTGGATACAAAATTATGTGTGGGAGCAGTTGAGACAGTTGGAGAGAGCTAGAGTAGATCAGGATATGGACATATGAGGGCGTGACAACTCACGAGCATTCCCTTGTTTGGAAAAATGAGGAGAGGAGAGAAAGACCTCGAGTTGTCTGGCTGGAATGTTTGTTCGGATCAATGATTTGAAACCAGCGGCAGTGCTCATCCAGTTGTGTTTATTTTGGTGTGATGTGCTTATTTATTTCACTAAAGCGGTCTTGCCAACAAAAACTTGCGACTAAGTTCTAATGTGTTGTTACCCTGCAGTTCCTGAAGCAGCAATTTTTAAAGAAAGAGTCTATTTGGCACTAAACTGATTTTAGATTCGCCACAAGTCAATTTTTCTTCTGACACATGGACATTTGACTGTTTTCTGCTACACCAAAAGGCAGTTTTTTTTCTTCTATCAATACCAATACAACACGTTGTTTTCCCGCCCCTGGTTGTTTAATCCAAATGAGAAAAAAAAATCGATCGTGCGAAAAACCGCAGAAGGTTTTTTTTTGGGATTTTTTGTTTGAATAAAGCAGGCATGCTTGGACATACAAAAAACAACTAAAACCCAGCCAAAACCTTATACATTTTGACACAGGTTGAAACTACATTTTGAATCCCCCTCCCTTAGGAATTTACATTGTATGTACATGTAATTTACGTGTATATACGTGTATTGTTTACAATGTTACTACATATAAGTTATGTTGTTTGTGGGATAGTAATATACTAATTTACATGCAGGGATGATGTGTATGTGTGTCTTAACTAGATAATTGAGCAATTTACATGTATCAACTAGTGTATATACATGTTTAGTACCCCTCCGTTCCAATGAATAAACCTTATTCATATGAACAGAGGTAGTACCTTGTAATTTACTATGCTAGAATGCATGTCTCTATATGTACAAATATCCATACATGCACCGAGTCTAGCGAAAGCACGGGAGGAACCAAACTTTGTAGGTTCGGGATAAACAATGTACCGAGTCGTCTAGCATGTGACCGGACCCACGCGTATAATCGACGAATCAAACCGCTAGTGAAAGAAGACACCACAAATATCAGTGAACGATTGAATGAACAAGAATTCGAACTTTAATGAAAACAAAAACATTCCATAGTTAAATTGAAAAGGTGTTCTTTAACATATGCCAAATGGGATCCACGTTTGAACATGACTCTCATAAATTATCCGATCACTACAATTTTTTGAAATAAGGCAAAAGATTTGTCATTTTAATTAATTAATTGGAAATGTTGAAAGTTTGAGAAAGCACCAATATGCTGACATCAGGTTGCTCAATTGTTTTGATTCCTACTTAATTCTATTGATGATAATTGTTGGGAATGAAGCATGAGTACACTACATGTGTTCGAACTTTAAATTCCACTAGTTGAATGCCCGTGCTTCGCCACGGTTCCCTACCTTATGCCTCGTGTAAAAATATTACATGACTCCCTACTTTATGCATAGTGTTACACGTATTATACGTGTAGATAACACACGTAAACATTTAAGTACATAAAAAATAATCACATAATATTTAAAATATCTAAAGGTTTCATCACATAATTCAGTGTAATGAGTATAAAATGCAACGACCACCATATTACTACCTATATTATTTATTAAAGCCATGTGCCCGTGGTGCGACTAAGATATGCTCGCACAACATTAGGAATGTTGTCTTCAACTTCATTTGCAAGGTACTTGAGTATGTGTATCAAAAAAATTCTTTCTCAACTCGTAACCATCCTGCACAAGCAATCTATCGAGTTAGCATGAAACTTTCTTTTCATAAAAATATAAGAATGTGAATATAAGGTACTCACGGTGCAAATTGGATGAACACATCTTTTACCATCCTATGAAAGCATAAAAGTAAATAGTACTAACTAACCGGACAAATTTCTGCAAATAAATGAAAAATATTATTATCTTAGTCATTAGAACAATAATAAAATAAATGTATTATAATGATAACCACAGAAATCACATGTTGGGGCTTGTTGGTATTGAAATACCGTGAGGGTATTTCTGTGGCCAAAAATAAATATCGGATATCCATCCAGCTTTGTGCTATTTCAAGAGCGTAATTTAGATACAACGAGTACCTTTGTAATTTTAATTGTACCTCTATTTTGATAGAAGTTCAGAAAAGGGGTCCAAAATAGATACACGACGCTCATGTTTGTCGATGGTGAACAAGATGAAGTCCCCAACTAATGCGTGTGGCAAATAAATCTGCAAATGGTGACCACTAAAATACATAAATCATGGTAAGAATGGACAAGGGACCTTACACGATGAGATATTATTGTCTATCTTAGATCAACTATGCAAAAGTGTTGCCAACTTATTAATATTTGGTTTTGTGTGCCAACTTGGATGTCATGTACCATCGAGCATCGCTGACTGAAATATAAGAAATAAAATTCAAAACCATGGCAGTGACAATAACCATGTGAGTATAATAACTTACACAAAATCAGTCCATGTTGTGCACATGAGGCTCTATCAATAATTGTATCTTGCCGCATGCCACTACGTGCACAACCATGTTGAAATTATGCTTGTCCATAGGCTGGTCCATCCTGAGTATGTCTTGAATTTGCTTTAGAGTTAACCCTAGTGGATAAGGTTTGGAGCTTCACACTCATTCTTGCACATGCCCACATACAATATATATACGTATTTATCATCTATAATTGGACACGTAAATACATTTAAATTAAGAAAAATTTAGACATTAATGTGTAAAATAGTGGTCCATTGTTGACTATGGTTGGATAAGAATCCATCGTCGCATGTAAGACATTCTAAATTATCATTAGTCAGCAAGGCATCACCTATGTCCACAACTTGGTATTTCTAGTTGCGGACATGATCAATTCAACAAGAGCAAAATGTTCGGTGGTGCAAACATATGCTGCCATGATATATGTAGGTGTGCCCGATTAATTAGGTAAAACATTATCTAGCAAAAAGGAAAGGAGGATAAGCTGAGCGGAACTAAGTACCTTTTGGAATAATCTTTATGTTCGTTTTTTTGGCTTATTAATTATGTCGTGCAATGATTATTTATGTATGAACCTCATTTGGATTGGTAGAAGTCTTTGAATCAAGGCCCTCTTCCATTAAGATAGCCTTAGGGCCTATGGAGGTGGCTTCTTTTGGAACATCGACATCTATTTCAATATTGTCCATGATCTGCAAAAGCGCAATTTTTAGAAATAAATTGTTAAGATTGGCATATGGTAACATGCTTTAAAAAATATAATCGCTCCTTTGCTTGTGTAAAACTTGATGAATTATTTGTCTATTCCACCAACGGTCGTATCTTAGCATATATCGATGGGTTCTTTCGAAGCATCTGCAATATCTGTCTCTGGGGCATCCATGATCTACAATAATAAATATATATGTTAAATGAAAATGTGGAGATGGATATTTACGATCTCAGAATAACCAAAACATAATAACTATTAATACAATTTTGTAGGTCTAGCATGTTGGACATGATTGATTATTAGAAGGTAGAGCTGCACACTATCCTGCTTTGGTTCCCTCGCCTTCCTTGCCGCTTTGGCGGCAGGAGGGGAGGGGGTCCTGTTTCTCCGTTTTGTAGCTAGGATAAGAGCATCTCCAACAAGCGCACTAAAAATTGGTGCGCTATAGGTCGTTGCGACTGCGCTGTAAACATTTGCTGCGCGCTGCTCTAATTTCCCCCCGCCGGACGCTGTATTATACAACGTGTGCTCTGGCGCGTAAAATGTTCCTTCCCGTACGCTGTATTATGCAGCGCGCAGCGCGGCGGAAACAACTATTTCGATCATTTTTGGTACGAAATAGATCAAATAAAACACAAAAAATTAACTGAAAATACGAAATATATTAGAAAATTCGACGGTACAACGACATTTATTTGAAAACTACCCTAATCTACTCCGAGTCCCGGCCGAAGTCCGACGAGTGGGTGGTGTCGAACACCGGAGTGGATGTCCACTCGAAGGAGGAGGAGGAGGAGGAGGAGGACGAGAGGACGATCGCCGACAGCCCGGCATCGTTTTTTTTCTCCTCCGCCTTCCTCGCAGCCTTCTCCGCCATCCTCGCCGCCGACGTTGGTCGCGGTCCATCTTCTTCTTTGCCGCCGCCGCCTTCTCCTCCTCCATCTGCGCGTAGAACGCCTCCATCGCGGCGACGTCCTCCGGGAACTGCCGCGCCCACTCGAGGCGGAGGCGCTCGTCGCGCTCCGCGATGACGAGCCACTGCTCGAGCTCGCGCTGGCGCCGCTGCTGCTCGCGCGTGACAGCCGGCGACGGTGGCGCGAGCGCCTCCGCCTGCTCCCTCGTCCACACATCATGGAAATTCATTGTGCGGCGGGAGCGGCCGAGGCGCCAGGCGATGGCATCGTAGGCGCACGCCGCCTCGTGCGCCATCTCGAACGTGCCGAGGCGGATGCGCTCCTCGCCGGAGCGGATCTCGGCATCGAAGTGGCCGCTTGGCCGCGCGCGAACGCCGCGGTAGCCGGAGGAGGAGCGACGGCGGGGAGGCATCGCGTCGGCAGAGGTGGATCGGCGGCGCGGGCGCGACGTGGGAGGCAGAGCGATGCGCGAGAAAGTGGAGCGACACGCGTGCAGTGAAGTTTCCGGGGCGGTTGGCGTGCGCGTGTGGCAGCCGAAGCGGCAACTTTCCCGCGCGGGATAGAGCAGAAGCGCGGGCGCGGCAAAAAATTTAGCACGCGCGGCATTTTCGCGCGCCTGCTGGAGGTTCGCGCGGGCTCCCGCTCGGGCCGAATTGGCGGTTTATTTAGTGCGCGCGTCTTTTGCCGCGTCTGTTGGAGATGCTCTAAGGGTTTGTCTGCTGTGGTGTGTCGTTCTAGTGGTGGGAGCGACGTCCGAGCGAATAAATCTGCCTAATTCTACAGCCACACCAGCGGCCACCTTCACGGCAATGTCTCGGAGTTGATTGCAACATGTGCTTGTCGATTCACTCACGACGCCTGCGGCCATGCACGGCGCCTGGGTCACTCATGTTGCCTGTCGCCCGTCCTCGGCCAGCTCTCTCACAGCCGCCCCGTCCGTCGGCGTCGAGCCACTCACCGTCGGCCTCCCAACCCTCCGGCGCACGGTTTCGGTTGCCGGCCTCCCTGCCATCCGGCGCGCGGTTCTAACTGACAGCCTCCGCGCCCCCGACGTTGAATCACGCCACCATCGGCCGCACCGTCGCTTCTCCAACGTGACGCCACCGTTTCCGCAGTAGGCGGCGTTCATGCTCCTTCCGTGGGCCTGGACCAGCCCGCTTCGATGATTTTGCTCCTCGTCACCTCCCGCTCCTACGATTGGGCCATGGCGGGCGTCGACGTTCGCTCCAAAGGAGCTTCCCCCGCACGTCTTGCAGGAGGATGGCGACACAGCGCCACTTGCAGGGCCATGTAGGATTGAGACGCTTACCACTTTTGTTTATTGGTGACCGCAGATATTATCGGCTGATCGCTGGGATGTTAATGTGCGGAGACGCCGGAAGCATTTGCTGGAGAATTGTGCGCCGACAACAGCGTCGGAGAGCTGTGCTAGAAGAGCGCCATTGAACTGTGCTCGAAGAGGTGATGCACGTCGAGCAGCTTGACAGGAGCAACTCGACAGGAGCAGCGGCTAGGAGAAGCAGGCGGGCGCGGCTAGGAGCAGCGGGCAGGCACGGAAACGGTGGAATTTTGAATTTTTGTTGAGCTAAGATAGGGATTGTTGTTCCTTATTTGATGCTGGTTGTTACTCTATTTTGCTTCTGCGTGCAATCACAGAAGAGATTGTTGTTTCTTTTTTTAAGCTGATTGGTTGGCTTTTTTTTTTAAGATTGCGTTGAGATAAATCATCTTGGTAGGCGATGTGGGGGTATTATTGTCCATCCTAAAAATGTGACACCAGGCATTCACCAGTTTGCTCTTAATAGTAGAGATACTCCGAAACTTCGTAATAAATAGGTTGTGTGCATCGATTGATGCAGATGCAAGGCAATATGCTCCTCTTTTCTAAAAAAAAAAACTACATGTACGGCACATGATCTCAATCTCGTAAGTAACAAGCATGACCAAAGAAGTGAGAATGATTTTGACCCATCGACTGAACTCAACTAACCTATCACTTCCATGTCGACTCGGTGAATGCCATAATGTCAAAACCAAAAGGTTCACTGCATTCCAAACTCAAACAATATATTAACACGTGACAAGAAGAAGAGCTACCAATTCTTGCACCTCCTTGCAAAAAGGGTAAATGCTACAATTATGCCAACCTTGAAATTCAAGACGATCCACCATCCAAACCTTATTGTAAATAGTTTACCATGTGAAGAACTTGCCTCATGACTATTTGTATTTCCCCCATTGTATATATAACAACTTTTTTGATTATGTATTTGTGGTAGGGTGCCCTAGCCTCTTACTTGTTTCCTTCCAGAAGTTACTTTCCATTGCTAAAATTTAATCAGCGAAAATTATATAAAATTTGAAAACATGGACATGGGATGGCTTTTTCTCTCCTTGGTGCATTTGCACCTGGATGAAAGTAAAATCATTAGAAATGTCCTATTTTCAAAAAGCAGAATCTCTTTGATAACCTACATGTTTGTGTCTTATATATGCATGCAAATTTTCATGAAGAACGGTCTATGCTGTGTTCTGGAAAACAAAAAAAAAGAGCTCTAAATAGCACCATAACAAACAACATACTCTGTATTTGTTTTTTTTAACGTAGGCTAGACATATTTTTCATTGTTCAAAAATTTACAAGTGCGCCTGAAAAATGGGCATGAAAATTGTACTTTCTCCATCCCAAATTAATTGGGGAAGGTTGGGAGTACACTTGTAATAGACATAGTATATGGCTGCGCCAACCAATTTGGGATAGATGGATTAACATTTTTAGGAATTTTTATATAATAATAATCCATTTTTAAAACTTGGAAAAAATCACCCGAGGGTTAGATTGAATTAGTAGACATCGATTCTATGTTCTTGCCACTTGTTAGACATCAAATCCTTGTTTTTAAAATATTTATGGCATGATGAAACCAGAAGTAAAAAACTGTTGTGGATAGGGATCATGTAAAAACATCTTTTGAGGAATGGTCTAGACCCGGCCATTTCTCAAGAACACTAGCTAAGGGTCCCGATAGTACTATCACTTGGATCTGATACCTACATGCTGATTCTCACAATTTGGACACTGGAGGAGATCTCTCCCAAACACATGGAGGATGGATTGAAGCATTTCTTTTAAACTTTGCTACAAAAAGAAGACTATTAGAAAAATTACATCATGAACTGTGACCAAAGAAAATTACTGCATGGATCCTTTTACTCTTATTTCAAATATATACACAATATCCTTTTTTAAGAAATTTACAAGGAAAAGTTTGTATCCATTACTACCTATACAATATTTGTCTAATATTTACATAATTTTCTACAGTACCCTTAAGTCAAGATGGACATTCCATTCCTGCAGATCTAATAGTTAAGATTGTTTTAAGAATCGATGTATGCTAGTAATTACGAATACGAAACCAAACATTAGGGAGTACCTCATGAAAAAATATTGTATTTTTTCTTAGTATATCAGGTCCATATATAATTCATAACCATTTTGTTTTTCATCCATGAAAAAAAACATATAACATGAGAGTTTTGGAGATCAGCGACATGAAGCTAGTGGCTAAAAGAAACTTTAAACGATAATGGTGATGATCCTGGTCTAAAAATGATCTAAACATGCAGAAAAATTGATGGGTTGCAGTTACAAAAAAGTTAGAATTGATTGCCGGAATGGAATCAAATTCCAATATGCATCTTTGAAAGGATCCTATGCCGCACCTAGAGGGGGCGGGGGTTGAATAGGTGCTACCCAATTTTTAGTTCCTTTTCAATTTAGGCTTGACACAAAGGTAAATTCTCTAGATATGCAACTATATGAATTTACCTATATGACAAGATCAACTACTAAACTAGATATAGCTAGACAATATATAGGGGAGCTAATAAGGATAGAGGTAACCGAGAGTGGAACACGTGGAGACATAGAGATGATTCCCGTAGTTCCTTCCTTTTGAGGGGAAGTACGTCTACGTTTGGAGGAGTGTGGTCGCCATGAAGGCCAGACCAACACCACAAAGGCCCAACAACAACAACAACAATAAATGCAAATCGCTTCGGTGAAGATGTAGATCGGAGTCTTCTCCTTCAATTTTCCAAAGAACAAGAGCTTTGGATGATGGGAGGAGGAGATCTAGTGAATCTTGTGTTTCTTGAAGTGGCTCTAATGGTGGATGAACTTGGGCAGGATTGAGCAGCTTGAGGTGTAGGAAGAAGGGGGGTATTTATACCCCTCCCAAAATCGAGCCGTTGCTGGAAATTTGGGGCGAATTATCCGGCCTAAGTAAGGGCTAGATTAGCCCTCCTCCCCCCCCCGATTATCTGGCCTCCTGGAAATGTCCGGCCAAATATCCGGCCCAGATCCAGGGGCATACTGAGAGCTCGGTCAAAAAGTCCTTAGCCGTTTTGACCCGGATATTTTGCAAATATTCGGCCCCCGATTATCTCCCAGCTTCTTTTTCTCTTGTTTCTCCATACAAATGCAACCACATATATGCTCTACACTATATCAACGCACATTAGTGGATCACATATATTGTCATCAAACATTCAAAACTATATTCTGAGAGATGTTCTTTCAATCTTTTTCGTGTAGACCTCATCACGAAACGGTGGGATGGCAAAAAATTAATTACCAAAGGAGAGTGTTACGGAGCGAGGCAGTATATACATAAACTATAGACATATCAAGTACATAGTCAAATAACACATAGTAGATAAAAAAACATCTCCCATTTCATCATGAGTCTTAAAGTTAAAATCTTACAACATGGGAATTTTGGAGAACAACATGAAGCTAGTGATAAATTTGATGAAAGTGCCATAACATGGTCTAAACAAAAACACGAAAATTAAGAGTTATTTTAAACAAAACTCAAAATAAATAACCGGAATAGAATCATGCCATCGATGTGCCCATTTTACGTATCTTTCTTTTGGGGGTGGGGGGAGGGGGTGCGAAATGTTTGATCGCAATTAAGCCATGATAGTAGGATTTTGTTCCGCAGTCTCTTTGGCTAGATCTGTAGTATAAAAACTTCTCTTAGAATGACAGCGTGGCTTTGGCTCGCGCTAGTGTCTGTAGTTGTCGCAGATGGTCCAAAACGTATTTATAATTCTTTATTACTTTTTGGGTTGTTTGTACTGCTTATGATGATTATTAATAGATAGGCAGGAATTTACGGAAGAAATGAAATTGGGAAAGCTTTTGCATTTTTAAAAAATATATATACTTGCTCATTAGCTACTTGGTCAAAGAGTAAGCAACTAGGCCAAAGCACCAAGTTGTCTACAGATGCCCAACCGAATAAAACTGTCGTAATTTATTGTGATTCTCATAACTTAGATTTTAACAAAGGAACCATAAATGATCGTAGGACTATTTTTTATTTAGTGGTATTTTCTTGTAAGATTGCACTCTTGTGATTCACCCATGTGCCCTTTGGTGAATTGATTTCCAAATATTCCACCACTAGCATAGACGCCATAGGGTGCAATCATACATACGTACCTTGATGGTGTTTCTCACAGGTACTGTATTGCAAAATAATTCATCCATACACCCGACCACAATTTTGTTTGAAAACTAATGGGTGCTTCCAAAAAATTTAAGGTGAAATTATTGGTGCGGATAGCAAGAAAAGTCGCCTTATCTTAATACGAAGGGAATTTACTTTGCAAGTTGCTTGCGATTTCAGCCTGAGTTTGATACCCGAATCAGGAGCGCGTCACATGCAAACAGCGGTTCAAGCGTGATCTGTGTAGCCTGGTTGATATCCATGCACGGAACGTGGTTACTACTAACACATAAGGGGAGGAGGGGACGCCATGACATCCCTTTAAAATTACAAAATAGTTAACACCAATTATGTTACATTAGTATTTATATACTTGAAAACTATTTGTTGATCGAAATGGTGATGGCAATTAGATTAAAATATACAATCTATAGGGTAATCTTAATAAATTTTGAGTCAACGTAAATTTCTGATGTTCATATAAACTGTGGCACCCTCAATACTATCAACCTAGATCCGCAGTGAGCCGTGATCTGGCTGTTCCCTGTAGGACCCCAGTATCGAAGACAGAAAAGATGTTCGCCTTTTGCAGTGTAAAGTTCGTGAAATTAGTGGTTATCTTTAACAACTTTGCAGAATCATATCTCGATCTGTAAGTTGTTAATTGGAGCAATCGGATTATGAACGGACTCAAAGTAGAGGTTATCACGGAAAGCAGCATTCAAGAACCAATCAAGGGAGCCCAGATTGTACTACATGCTGATTAGTTGAGTTCACGGCATGTGCAAAGTGCAACGGCGAAAAGGAAGAGGCCTTTTGAGGATTGCTAATCAAGGAACAAACTCAGCTTTGCTATGTCACATACTCACATCCACCTACTAGCGAACGTCATTAGCTAAACTATGTCATAAAAAGCACATGCCATAAGCAGAGGACGAACAACCATCACAACAACAACAACAATAAGAAGACGCCGGAGGTAAGCAGAGCACGTCGTGCTGCTCCTCATGAAACGCATGCACATGAGGTACTGTAGAAGAAAAGGGGTTTAAGGTGTCCTAAAAGGAGGAAGAAGAACCAACTTATAATTCATCCTAACATGCGCGATATCCTCATCCATGAATACGTGGGTGCATAATGGAGTTTGCTAGGTTAATTAGAGAGGTACCAAGGGAGCATGTCACATGCCCAACACATACCTCGCGATGGGGCAATGCTAGCTGTGGTTACAGGCAGCCTTATGGGGGACAGGAGCTAGGCAACACCCTCAAATAATGGCGACTTCATCCATAGTAGGTCAAACCTCAACAGTAGTAGTACTATAAAGAATGTACCAACAGAACATTCCTTGTTAGCGATCTTACACAATTGTATATACTCGACGAGAATAGTCTTTCTCAAATATTTGATGACGCCGAACCCATAGATTAACACTAGTCATCGAATTTTTTCCCCGGTGCTCTTGGTTGTTGTTTTCGACGACAATTCACCGGAATTTCAAAATCTCATCGGTTTCAGATGGTTCTGAAGTATTTACATCCTAATCAACTAAAGTTGGGTGACACATGCATTCGAGTCAAATTCCAAAACATTTCAAGTTTTGTCCAAGTGTGGGTACTGAAACTAGAAATCCTGGTCTTTGGCCAACTTCAAACCCAATTTCTTGTGGTGGAGGAAGTCCGACCAAAGCCGAGAGCCTAAGTCAACATGCATTGAATTGATTTGGAAGCATACAACGATGGATACCGATCAGCAAATGGCGCGCTACATTTTTTTGTCATAGTTTCTCCAAGTTTGGGGTCTTTATAATTCAAAATGAATTTCCTATACTACCTCGTTCATAAAACGATGTCTCAACTTTTTCTAGGTTTGTATGTACCTATCCTCTAAAACAGATCTAAATACATGCAAATTTACACAAAGTTGAGACATCTTTTTGTGAACGCAGGGAGTAATTTTTTATCAATATTTTCTTGGAGATTGTTTGCTTATAGGACTAGAAACTATATTTTCGGCTGCAATATATTTTCAAGTATTTTGAAAGGAAAATATTTCTCTAAATCGAACTCACTAAGATTTTCTATTTTTCCATAATTTTTTTATGTGGATATTGCAACTTTGCCAGCTGGCATGAAAAAATAGAAGTTGCCATCCACCATATAATTGAAGATTTAACGGTTTTCGATGCGCTCGCTCCGCAAGAGTAAAGTCATAATGTTCAATCCCTATAATTTGGAAAGAACAATGTAATCCTTCTGTTTCTTATTACTTGTCGCAGATTTACGTCTAAATTAGCCAGAACTAATATGGAACGGATGGAATAGTACTTAGAGTGTCCACATCTAGCTTCCTTGCTATTGTTGTGTTTTTGAAATTGTACAAAGCATGCATCACTAACTTGACGAGCACGTCGATCACGCTAGCAGTGAGCCGGCCAGCGCAAAATCAGATGCTCTGGAGTCCGGGCCTCACCTTATCCATGATGACGCCGCCCTGGCGCGTCATGTCGCCCATTGGCGAGCTAGCGCATGTGAGATATATAACGCGATGATCGATCGGTAGTACCCCTGTTCTCGGTCCCCCAAGAACATTCCGCCGTCACTATACTATTGATCATCTACTTGGTAGCTAGGTAGACAATATTGTTGATCATCTCGAGGAGTGTTTGCCAAATGATCAGTCATCAGTGAGCGGCACGCCATGTGAGCATGAAACGTGGTTGACATGGAGCACCCTACGGCAATAACTTCAGCCAGGACGTCTCGCCTGTTCAATTGATCGGTCGCTCCGGCGTGCCTAGCTCCTCTCTACAGTTGGAAACCGACGGAGAAGAAGACGCGGACCGACACGTCGAGAGAACCAGGTAGGAGTACGTGACACGTCGGCTTCAACATGTTCAACGTGAACTGTTGCCCAATGCTGCATCTGCATGTGCAGCGGCTCATCGCGGCCCGGGCTCTACTTTGACGAGCCGTAGTGCAAGGAATCGCGGTCGTGCCAGTGTGGAGTTGAAACAACCGCTGACAACACACAGTGGACCAACACATCGGTCACATAGTCATAGTCGCTGTTAATTTCGTGGTAGGGAAATTAATGAGATCGCATGTACAGTACGAGATCGGTGGATAATGCGTGGCCTCCTTCATCCAGCGCACAGAACATTGACATCAAAACGGATGATTCACGCCAGTGTTCTCGAGACCGGTAACAGTGAGTATGTCACTGCCGCCTGTCGGGGAAGAGTTGTTTCTCTAATCATAGGAGCAAAGACCGAAATACCGTCTTGGAGCATCCCCAGTCATAAAAACCCTACCAAAAGGGATATGAGAACACCGGACAAAAAGAACGCGTCCAGCCGTGACCTTTAAAGCGGACCAGTCAGACGCGATGTAACGCCCCACTTTTGCAACCTTGTTTATTTGCCCTTAATGCAAAAATTAGGGGGAACAAAAACTTTTTCTTTAGACTAATTAAGATGAATTGCCTTGATCTGTTTGTTATGATAAATTGCCTTGATCTGTTGGTAGATGAATTGTCTTGATTTGCTTGTTGAGTTTTGTCTTGAGCTGCCTCAAAGAACACTACTCTAGTGGTCAGACAAACAACTCACCTAATAAAACACATGTGTGACTTAGGAAAAATTGTTTTCCTTTTTACTACATCAAACTCTTCTCCTGATGGCAACCTGAGTGTGCCATCTTGAATTTCTCTTTGTGGCACAATCTAGCTCAAATCATCCTTAATTCAAAACTTGGGATCATCTACCCCTAGCTACATCCCTCTCTTATGCCCACTCATCCTCGTTGGTTTTGAGGCCATGTCGACCATCTGTGTTGACAGGCTTAAAATGTTCATACTTTGGCAGCTGATATCTAAACAATCACCACTGTTATTGGTAATCTCAATGCATGGATCCCATCTATGCAACACCCTCTTCAACCTCCATGTCCTGCATGTCTCAGTCAATCCTTGCAACTCATATATTCAACTTGATCTGGTATCCTATCCCATGTTCCAGCACCAGATCACTTCTTCCTCTTTCACCTCTTGTTTTTGTTCTCATCCAAGTTTATCTTCACAAAATCAAGAGTGGGAATGATGGGTGCATTTTGTAGCCACCATCTACCTTTGAGAACACTCCTCCCTAAATTAGATTTTCTTTCTCAAAAACTCTATTGTTTTCCCTTCTCTGGTTTTGATCACAAAACTACTTCTAGTTTTATTAAAGCTTCTCAAAATATTTCTTCAAAGAAAACAAGAAACTGATATGGGTTTTGTTTTTCATCCCATTTCTAACAAGTATTGATTTTTGAAACATTACTTTCTATTTTGCCTTCCTTTTTACAAAAAGTCTTGCTATGGTATTTATACCATCTCTTGTTTATTTAAGATTTGAGAAAACTCTACTTTACTTAAGAAAGTAAGTAGAATATTTTGAACTCCTATGCTCCAACTAGTTTTCTCTCAACATCTTCAAATTTCCATTACACTTGAGTTCACTCCCAATTGTCTCTAGACAATTGAGGTGTGTCCCATACCTTTCAATTAAACTCTTTTTCAAATGGCAACTCTTGCACATCTTATGCACATCTCTGATCCACCACATTGTATCCCCTCCATCCTCCAATTTTTGATCAAATGGATGATCGTTTGATACTTTCAAACCACTCCCAATTGACCTCTCATTTGTAGAGCAACTTATATTTCATCATACCCATCTCGATCCTCTATTCTTTTCCATCACTACCTTGACCTCATGAATTGAAGATTTATGTCACCCTCATACTCCTTTCTATCTATATGTATCTACTCCTATTTTTATCATCATCAAAGTCACTCATTGACATTATCTTCTCAACATCATGTCTTGGTCTATACACATGGATATTGTGCACCTCTCTTTTTGATTCACTTGTGTTTGGCATAAATGGAGCCGGCCATTATGTTGGCATGACAATTTCGGCCAGCCATTGTTCTCCTCACTTTCTTCTCTTGCAAGCCTTGCCTCCCAACTACCCCAAAAATTAAATTAGCAGCCACCTTCCTTGGCCAATCAAAAAAAGGAGGCAGCCACCCCTCTCCCTCTATTTAAGGAGCTTGGCCGGCCACTCCACCTCCCCTTTGGCTCCTTTTTCTCACTCTCCACTCCCTCACACTCTCTCCCTGCCCTCCACCACGAGCTGCTGCTCCTCATTAGCTCCATGGCCGGCCATGGCCATGGGAAGCCCCCAAGATGAAGCTCTCCCCCTCCCTCAAGCTCCCCCTCACCATGAGAGCCTCCCTCTCACTCTCTTCTCCCCCAACCCCTAGCTGGTTTCCTCTCCTTTTCTTCTTCCTCCATTGCTAAGATTGGATCTTGATGCAGGTGCATGTTGGTCCAAGCATGGAGAAAGTTGAGCAATCCTCAGATCTGAAGCTCTTGACCAAAGTTCGTCCAAAACCTTGCTGTAATTTCTGTAATCTTGCTGTTTCAGATTCTGGTACGAACTTGTAAAATCCACCAAATCTCGTGTGCAGATCCAAATTGAGTGATTCAAAGTTCTGCAGATATGTATTGAAAAGATCTACAACTTGGCGTTGGTCTCATCCTCAAATTCTTTACGGATTGTCCGTGGTAAATGAAGTTCTGTAAACATGCAGATTCACTGTTTGTCAGATTTGTTCCGTTTTACAAAACCTTTTTGAACAAACTCAACTTCAGGTGAAAGCCCTCTTCAATACCTTCATTTTGGAGGTGGTTTCACTTCGATTGAACTCCTGAAACTGAAATGGTTCACAGATCAAGATCTGATCAGATCTGACTTTGTCGAATTAAACCAGGAGCTTGGGGACGAATTTTTGAATGAAACCAATTGGATAAGAACCAGATTTTCAATACCTTTCAGATGCAGCTGACCTCTTATTTTTATGATTGATGTATGATTTGTGGTGAATTAAACTTGTTCTGTGTGTTCTGCAGACTTGACTGTAAGCTTTTAAATCACCAAAATCCATTTTTGAACCTAATTGAGTGATTCTAGTTCTGTAGGACTACTGAATGTTTTCTTAATCATCTCATACAAGTTTCAAACCTTTATCTGTTCTGTAACTCCAGAGGTAAAGCAAATGGTACAGACATGCAGTAATCTTGTTAACCCATTTGTGAGAGTTTCAGAAACAATTTGAACCCAAATCCAATTGTGTATGCTTCTCTGTTTAAATATCTTTCAAATGCCGGTGGTCTCATATTTTTAGGATTTTTCTACGATTTATGACTTACAGATCTTGTTTTCTGTACAGTCAGATTCAAAGAAATTCCTAAAATTGTAGGTTTAATATTTTTGGGTGATTCCAATTGGGTTAGTCTTGTATTAGTACTGGCCGTCTAGGAAAAATACTGTTAGTCTCTGTTCATGCATATTTGTTACTGTTAGTAATGTATATGTGTGACATGCATTGTTGGAGCAAAACTTTTCGGTTTATTTAAAACCCTTGGCCAACTCTTTTTAGTAGAGATGGGCAACCTTTGTTTTATGCTTGCAAAACAAAACCTCTGCAATTTAACTCTAGCCCTATTGTTTTGCTTAAGTTTTCAAATGATGTGGAATATGGTTTGCTTCCTATTTTGGATGTTGTGTTATGTGAGCAAACTAAGTTAGGAAAACTGTTTTCTACTTTTCCAAAAATGTTTGAAAATGTTTTGTGAATGTATTTGATGTCAAACTAATGCTCTTGTCCTCTTTATGATGTTATCTACCAGGGGATGTTTGGTTTATACCATGGTGATAACCGAGAGAGGCAATTGCTAAGTTGTGATACTCTCATACCTTTACTAGGTAAATAACATGGGTTCTCTTTAAGTTGTTTGTGGTATCTATAAGTCCTTTGTATGGTAGCTCTTTATTGAATGGTTAAATTATGGTTGTTGTATGTTTGTTTTGTTGGTGCAATGTGATTGATTGTGTTCCTTTTATATTTTCCGGCGATAGACGCGAACAATTCTGAGAAGAAGAAGAAGTGGAATCGGACGAGGATTTTATATATGTTGTTGGAATTCTTATATTGATGGAGTTGAAGAAGTCCAGGGACAAATAAGCCAAGGCAAGCCATCTCTTGATCTCTGAATGTTGAATCACATTTTGTGGTTACTTTGTTGTTATTCTTGTCTCTCGATATATTTTGTGTGGTATCTACTTATGTTGATGGAGCGTGCTCACCATGAGCATGTTGGATTCTCTTTGACACCTCACCTACCATCCCCTTTAGGGAAATGGTGGTCATTATCATGATCTTGGTGTACCCTCTAAGTGTGAGGGGTATGCCCACTTATCTTGTGTGTGTCGACCTCTTGGCACCCTTGTTGAACCCCCTTGTTGATGTTCTGCATACTTACTCTCGAGTATGTTGAACCCCTTGTTGATCTTATGCATGCATACCCTGAGCATGTATGTCCCCTTGACCATCTATATTATCATCTTCTTAGTGGTATGATGATTAACATCTTGAACCTTGTTGAATCTTCCAACTTATGTTGTCCCTACACATGCTTATCCTAAGTATGTATGATCCCCTTAACACCTCAATTATCATCCCCTTAGTGGTATGATGGCTAGCATCATGTCATTGTGTCTCTTAGTTCCTTCATAAAACTATAGGTTGGGAACCCCCTTGGAAAAATACCTTGTTGAAAAGAATTTTTGAAAACCTTGGGTGAGTTGGACTTACCCAAGCGTGTGTTTATGAAAGGAAAGGATCTTGGCAAAGATGGTTGAAAAGAAAATCTTGTTTTCGAAAACTTTGGCGCCTAAGTATTCACCCGTGACAATTAACCCGCGCAACCACATTACCCTGGAGTGGGACGGGGCTTAGCCCGTAGTTTGTTCTTCTTAACATGGGACACCGCACAACTATATAAGGGTAAGGTTACCCCTGAATCCGGATTGTCGTTGGTGGAGACAATAGTATAACGGGAGGCCTTCGGGGCTGACCCGTCCGGAAGACACTATGGGTCTCCTGGCTTGGCGGTGGAGCCACGCTCAAAGTGAGGTGAGCTGCGACGGTGCCGGGGAGGTACATACTCCATAGGGTAGGATCCCGTGCTTAGACGAATAGGCGAAAGGCTATGTCCGAGTTTTTGTCATGGCATAGTTGATATGCAGGGATGATGCCCACATGATAAACTCGCGGATCTTGTGGGGAAAGTGTGCAAACTCTGCAGAGTCAAATCTATTCGAATAGCCGTGTCCGCGGTCATGGACGGTTGAAATGGTTGTTGCTTAGCCTGATGAGTTTTGTTTGAGAAAGTGTTTACCAAAGGAAAAAGGAACTTGTTTTCGGAGTACCGGAAGGGTACTAGAATGATTTGGTTGACCATGTGGAGATGGTCGGAAAGGAAATAAACTGGGTTACCCCCTTCCTAGTGTTTTATGTTGTAGAACTCTTTTGAAGTATCTTCTTCAATAAAGATATAGAGATGCCATAGGACCTATATGGAGTGTCTTCTTCAAACAACGCATATAAATATCTTAATACTTCTTAGTGTCCCCTTCAACTGCGATGTTGGGATGCTATATCCTCAAGAGAAACTACTTCTCTCTCTCATGCTATTTCCACAAGAGAAATTAGGCTCTTCCCTCTTGTCATCTTAGATTAGCACATGTTATCTTGCACCCTTGCAAAGTACCTTCGTGATGGTTTGCGAGTACAATTCCAATGTACTCACGGCTTTGTCCCTGGCTATTTACTTGGCCAGACTTGAAGGAGTTCGACCGATGAAGAAGGAGTTGACGACGTCTATGCGAGCTAGGAACGTCTTCCCAGTCAGTTGCTCGTAGGGTTATGGCAGATGACTTGGGTACTCGCGCTCGCTGAAGTGGTGATGCTACTCGATGTTTAGTTAGGCCCTCCGAGGCTATTATGTAAGTATGGGTCATGTGGCCATGTTGTAATTTTCTTATTCCGCTTTGTAATGGATGGTGTAATTTGATATCAGTTCGGTTATGTGTTCACGACGCACTGATCATGGGATCGTGAACTGTATACATAACAGGGATTTTGGACAGCTAGTCCGGGGTCCCCACACGCGACTCAAAAATTCGACCCACAAAGTCAGCTTGGAAAGGTCCAGAAAACTATTATCGATGTTGTTCGGTCGATTGATTTATCCGTTGTTTCCCGATGAGGAAGAGCAATTGGCAGTCCTTGCTTGCTCTGGAGTGCAACTATTAAATCAATGGTCACCACTATAACAAAGGATTACCTAATCGATGAAAAAGTTGTCGATATCTGTAAAGACAATATGTGAGCCTCAAGGTCAGAAAAAATCTCACCTTGTTCCGCGCTAGGAGGCTTGCAGAAAGGATGTCTAAGGGCATTTGGTGTGCTCCATCATCGGTTCCTCATTGTCCGCTACACTACTCTATCTGTTCGCATACCATATGTCGGAGGTGATGCATGCTTGTGTGATCATGAACAACATAATCATCAAAAAATGATCACCAGGGTCATGCATCTTGCCACTGCTAGATCAGCAGTTGCCTCTCTCCCTGCATCAGGAGATCGGTGACAAAGTTGTTCATCACCAGCTGCAAAATGATTTGGTAGACAATACGTGGGCGCTCAATGGATTCTCGGCATGAGTGTTGCAGTTAAACTTTATTCATATTTGATAGAAATATTGTAAGTATTTTTTTACTTTATTATTGTAGAACTCAATTTATTTATTTTGTGTGTTGAAACTTTGCAGAATACCATGGTTTTTTGCAGTAAAAAAAAGTAAAAACCCTTTTGTGGGCGTCGTATGGGGTGGGGGAGGCCATGGTTGAATTGGGCAGACACGGGCCGTGTTTTTGCCTCACTACATGTGACTGCTAACAAATTTTTCCATGACATTGGTGAGGTGAATCTCTTGGTGAAAAAATGGATGGAAAGCGACGATGTTTTGTAGATAGCAATGGCAAAAAGGATGAAGGATAAGTTCGATAAATATTGGGGCAATTGGCATGAACACGATCCTAGCAAGAAGGAGAAGGAAAAGGAGAACATCAACATGATGGTTTTTATTCCAGCAATACTTGATCCAAGGTAATATCTTATAAGTATGTTAGTATATTGTTTAATTATGCAGTTCTTTCTATCTCAGCAACACTAATCAACTCTTGTATATTGTTCACTTGTAGGCAGTGGCGAAACTAGCCCAGAATTTGGGGGGGGGGGGGGCAAAACGCAGAGTATGCAAAGTTTGGGGGGGCAAATGACTCCATTTTCTTCTCATTTAGGTCCCTAAATTTTTTTTCTTCAGAAATAATGTAAAGTCGGGGGGGGGGGGCGGTGGCCCCCTCTGACTTGCACATAGCTACACCAGTGCTTGTAGGTATAAGCTTTCAGAGTACACACAATTTGCAATTTTGGAAATGTATGGGGATGAGAAAGGGCCCAAGGTGTGGGCAGCAGTCAACAACTGTCTTCGAGATTTGTTTGAGGAATACAGGGTCAAGTATGCTCCACAAATTGCATCTATTCAAGCTAATTTTTCTGTAGAAGCTGAAGCAAGTTGATGTCGTGCAAGCTTGATGAAGGTAGTGTTTGCCAAGAAAATGAGGCTAAACAATGGTAGCAACAGTTGCAACAAGTCTGAACTGGATAAGTTCCTTGCCGAGGAGCCTGAAGATGTTGGTCCGAAATTTGACATATTAGCTTGGTGGAAGGTCAACTCATCTAGGTTTCCTGTATTGGCGTGCTTAGCACGTGATGTTCTTGCAATTCCAATCTCCACAGTAGCATCTGATACTGCATTCTCCACAGGTTGGGCGTGTTCTTGATGACTTTAGGACATGTTTGACTCCTTTCATGGTAGAAGCCCTGGTGTGCACTCAAGATTGGCTTCGCCGCACCACTCCCATTGACATAGCAGAAAACACTACAGAATTGACCAAACTTGAACAAGGTAACTCAGTAGGATCTATATTGTATTATGTAATATGTGTTTGTTTGCTGCAATATAATGTGTGTTGCCACTGTTTTATTTTCAGAATTAATTGCTGAGTATAAGGACATCAAGGCGAAGGCAAGCAAGTCCAACACTAAGTCTACCACAAAGCCTACTTCTTAAATGTTGGTGAGCATACACTTTATAACCATTCTATTGTTTTACATGTTTTCTCTTATGACCTTCATTAATTTCAACTAGCTCTTTGGTAAATGAAAGATGCTTGTTAATCAGATTAAGAGATTTACTATTTCCCTAAATGAAAGATTCAGGTTCTGCCTATTACTTGTATGTTCCTTTGTTTATTCTTTGCTATTACATGGTTGTTACAGTTCTCATAAGCTGGTTGATGAAGTTTGAAGAATAAGCAATAAAGACCGAAGTCCAGAAGATAGGGAACTGGCGGATGGCAGCGGTGCGGTGCTATTGCTCCTGTGCGCCTTCGTGCTGCCACTTCTTTTTTGTTTTAGCGAACTTAAGTGTGATTTTTAGACTTGCGAGTGTTATTTGTGTGTGCTAAACTATTTTGGTCCGCTGGATGTTAACTTTCGAGTTGAATTTGCTATTAATGCCCACTTTTTGTTTAGTATCTTGCTGTTAATTTTGTCATTTGTTTGATACTGGGGAGCAGGGGAAACGCTAGCAAAATACTACACAGCCTAGTTAGCTACCAGCAGAACAGATACCAGCCCAGCCCAGCCCAGCCAAACGAGGCAGTGCTATGTCCCAGTTCGGTCAGTTCGGTACATAACCGAGTATCGAACCGATCGATCTAGAAACCGAGCGCTCGGTTCCAGTACCTGCCAGAGACCGATCGGTGCATGTTTTCTGGGAACCGAAAATTCTGAAATACCGAAGAACCGAACCGATCGGTTTAGGGGAACTGAACGCCCACCCCAGGACAAGGCCCGCATATGCGGCCAATCGCGCTGGCGCCTCCCATACGCTTCACTTGGTGATGTTGTCGTAGGCCGTTTGGGGCGCTATTGGAGATCCTTGTTGCTCGGTGCTCCTACTACTATGTACTTCAACAATTGTGTGTTCTTCCTCTATTCCTCGCCTACGTTCGGTGTTGGACCTCCGGCTCACCAGACTTCGAGGCAACGTAGGTATGACAGGTGGGTGGCCCGCCATGTTGGCACCCATTCGAGTTAATAGCAACATTTTGTGAGCCGACTCTACCACTCAACAACAAGAATTTTGCAGTTCCTGCAAATGACGTGTGGAGAGCTAATTAACACTGGAAATTATGGCGGTTCCAACCAGTCAGGATGCCATGTCGATGCTTTATTAACGAATCGGGACTATGCCCCACTTGCCAGAGCCATTTAAGATGTGGTGGACTGGGACCCATCAGTGAGCCTCCTTTTCCCCTCTCTACTCCGTCTTTCTCCTCTCCCTCTCCCTCACCAAATTCACAAACCGTGTCACAGCTGCGGCGGTGTTGGCCGAGATAGGGAGGCTTCTCATGGCGTCACTGTTATCACCAGATTTTGGCTAAATCAGGAGGTGGGCCGCGATCAAAATGGGCTTGGAAGATTACATATGGAAGATCTATGAAGCGGCCTTACACGGAGAATTTGGGCTAGTTAGCCCGTGTATCTTAGTATAATAGATGGTGTATCGATTTAGAAGTTAGAGTTTATCTCGTGCACGGTTTAGTGCACGCCCACATTAGAAAGTCCGCTGGACTATAAATATGTACCTAGGGTTTATGGAATAAACAACAACTCACGTTCAACCCCAAAAACAAACCAATCTCGGCGCATCACCAACTCCTTCGTCTCGAGGGTTTCTATCAGGTAAGCGACATGCTGCCTAGATCGCATCTTGCGATCTAGGCAGCACAAGCCCCACGTTGTTCATGCGTTGCTCGTACTGAAGCGCTTTTGATGGCGAGCAACGTAGTTATCATTAGATGTGTTAGGGTTAGCATTGTTCTTCGTTTAAGCATGCTTACGTAGTGCAACCCTTGCATATCTAGCCGCCCTCACGCCTATCTCGGGCGTGGGGCGGCACCCGCTTGATCTTTATTTAGTAGATCTGATCCGTTACGATTGCTCCTTGTTCTACAAGGATTAGTTTAATATCTGCAATAGTTAGGCCTTACAAAGGGGGGGAGGATCCGGTGGCACGTAGGGTGGCGTTCGCAAGTCCTAAACGGGATGTTCCGAGGATCAACTTCATGTTGGTTTTTTGGCCTTGTTTAGGATCGGCTTACGAGCACCGTGCGTGGTCGCGAGGCCCAACCTCGGAGTAGGATGATCCGATTATGCGGTGAAAACCCTAAATCGTCGTAGATCTCATTAGCTTCATCTTGATCAAGCAGGACCGCCAAGTATTCGTGCACCCCGTACGGATCATGGGTGGATCGGCTCTTTGAGCCGATTCACGGGATAACCCGAGAGCCGATCGAGGCTCGTATTTAATGTTTACATGTATGCCCCGCAGAAACTAAGAGAGGCATCCCCATCACCTTCCCGACCAGGTATAGGTCAGGTGGCACGCCCTTGCACTTCGCAACGCCGCGTGTGACCGGAAGAGCATTGCGGGCCGTCGCTCGGAGGGGTCTCGGCCAGCCGCAGCTCTAGGCTCTTCCCGGCTCTACGGTGTTGACAAGGCCGCTGCCCGCCGGTGGGTTTTGGCAATCAACACATTCCGGCACGCCCGGTGGGACACTCGTCTACATCAACCACATCGCCATCTACATCCGAGATGGCGGACGGCACGCCAGTCACATGCGACGAGATCAAAGCCATCCTCGAAGCCGCACTCTTCGGCTCTTCCCACCGAACCCACTCCCATGGCGTCAGGGGGAGGGGTTCCACGCCCGAAGGCGCACTTGATGGGATAGATCTCTCCACCCCGTCGGAGGAGCGCACCGGGTCTCCGAAGCATGGGGATCTGCCCAAGGAGCTCGAAGGAAACATGACGGGATCAAGGCAATCCTTGGAACCGAACTCATCGGCTCCGCTGAGAAGACCCGGCCGCACGATATCAGGCTCGGTAGAAACCCACATCCGGGTCCCGGTGTCGACACGGTGGATCTCAGCCACCCCATAGATCAGCCAAAGTTTTCCTTTGGTGTCAATATGGCAGGATCTGCAGGCCGCCATGACAAAGAGGAAACAGAAAGCAGCCACTCCCGTGGCAAGGATGAAGAGGGAGCCGATCCGCGCGACCAACCCCGAGGTGAGGACAGGCGGTACCTGACAAGGGAGGGAATAAGAAGCATGCGGTATCAACGCCCACGCTCCAAGCACCCTCTCAACAAATACGAGCAGCACCACGACCGACATCGGCGCTACGACGCGGATGATGAAAGGAATTTCCAGTATAATGCCGAGGTCGGAAGGTACCGCCAACATGGTAGAAGCAACGACGGGTACAATCGTCGCGCCGAAGGGAGGCCAAGGGGGCGAGTGACATGGATAAGCATTGGGACTGCCCGTTCTTCAAACATTGCTGGGACTCAGGGATGAGCCGATTGCCAACAATCGAGGACTGCCCAGAATGCAAACAAAGGAAGAAGGGTGCCGCTAACGTGTCTATGTTCAGCCGGCTAGGGCCTTTCCCGTATCGGAACAAGCGGGCTGAGTCCCCTCAGATGGAAGATCTCGAGGAGCTAGAGGACGGTGGTGAAGAATACAAATATCATCAGCCCAGATGGTGCCCTGATGGGCTCAGCCGTTCCCAGAAGCAAAGAGTCCAGGCGTCTGTGTGGGTTGGAAGAAACCGAAAGATTATACTCGCGCACGCTAAGGAAGGCACGGCCTGATCCGGCCGCCAAAATTCCTGCGAACCCCGGGACGAGGAAGGTCAGCCACAAAGAAAAGAGTGGCGCCCGAACGAGAGAAAGCCGATGATGAAGCATCGGCTGGCACAAATATGGTGTTTATCCTCCCTTCGGAGTTCGGTGCTCCAGGATTAGATGAGACATCCGTGGCACAACTTGATCTGCGGCCCACGGCCGGTTATCTTTGAGAAGCCACGAGACAGAGCTACGGGCATCCGAAGGCCCCGTACTTACGAGGGTATATCGATGGGAGGCCCGTAAACAGGATGCCGGTGGACACCGGAGCGGCAGCTAACATCATGCCGTACTCTATGCTACGTCGGCTGGGACGCTCGAGTTCGGATCTAATCAAGACCAACGTAACGTTGAGCGATTTCAACGGCCAAGCGTCCGAGGCACAAGGAGTTCGAACGTGGATCCGACCGTAGGAAGAAAAATCATCCCTACGGCGTTCTTTATCGTTGATAGCACGAGCGATTATGCTGTTTTGCTTCGGGAAGAGATTGGATCCACGCCAACTGCTGCATTCCCTCCACGATGCACCAATGCATAATACAATGGGATGGTGATGAGGTAGAGGTCGTCCAAGCCGACGACTCGGCTGAAGTCTCAACGGCTGGCATGAACGCATGGGAAGCAAGCAAAGCCAAGAACCCCTCTCGAGCATCAAATTGGACGACCGCGAGCGCATCGATGTGACAAAGGGAAGGGTTAAGCTAGTTTTATCCACTGGCCTGACCATGTAGTTGAAGCTAAGCGATGTGCAAGTCGGCAAGGCTGATCCTTGGGATCGGCCCCTAGGGTCTATGAAGGAGCATTACAAAACCTTCACTGAGCAAACAACGTGGAGGCCGATTCCAGTAATCGGCCGTGAATATCCTCACCCACCATTCTGCCTGGATTCAACATGTTATCCAACAGAGCCGATACCATCAATTCTCTTGACAGAATCGGCTCGGGGGGGCACCCAGGTAGATAAAATACGAGGATATGCAACGGAAGCATCTCATCTTCTGTTGATGGGTATTGGAATATGGGGGCCGATACACAAGTCGGCCGAAAAAAAAAAATTCTAGAATTTTCAAGCATAAGCCGATGCGCAGACATCGACTTAAGAGCAAGGGGCTAGTTCCCTCCAAGAGATACTGCGCCCAGAATCTGGAGGGCGTCAGAAACGTAAAGACGTTCTCACCGGAAGTTGCTTCAGCCTGCCAAAGATGATGAGCTGATCCGATCGAGCAAGGCGCAAGGTTTGGACTGAAGAAGCTCAGGGGAGGGCGGCTCGCCCTAAAATTCCCTCACTTTAAAGAGCCGATTTTGTTGAATCGGCTGATACGGCGTTGCGAGTTGGAAACCAAGGATGATCGACGTGATCAGCTCGTCGCTATTCTCACCCGACTAAGGCCCGGGGGCAGCTCACCTTGAAGGTTCTCTCGCTCCGGGAGCCGATTTCGTTGGAACCGGCTAAACTCGCACCACAAGTTACCCGAAGAATGGTGCTTATGTTGCAAAATTATCATAAGCCTCGCTGGATCGGCTGTATGGACCCTCGACGGAAGGGAGGTGATCGGCTGGTGGCCCTGCAGGATAGCTCTCTTGGACAAGGTTGAGCCCGCCCCGAAATCTCAACGGTGATGATCCATTCTTTATCCTCGCCTTGGCTGAGACTCGGGGGGGCAGCTCACCCTCGAGGTTTAACCAACTCTGTCGAGGTGGGCTCACTCTTCGTGACGGCTCGTTCAAAAGACAGTGATTGTAGAAGGAAGCTGCCGGAGCTGAGCGAGCAGAATTCGGAGGGGATAGTTTAAAAGAGACCTGATATTATTTCAGGAGTTTTGCCGCTAAGTTCAACATGCCATCTTGAGAGATCTGCGGATTTGCGCGATTAAGGCTTGGCCTTGTTTTGGCAAGGAGTTTGGGTCTGGGTGGATCTATCTCGAAATATATCGTGAGAGACCGATGCGATGCCATCGGCTTGTTGGGCATTATCCGGTTTGGCAATCGGCAGAATCAGAACGAAAGACAATCGGCTAAATTATCATAAAGGGAATCGGCAAAATTGAGTTGGGGAATTTCTTCATTGATAAGCCAGATTTCTTACATAGAAGAGCTGATTGCTCTCAAAAGGGAATACCAGGGGGATACATTGCCCCGTCTGCTACTGCTAGCCCTATGCTAAGACCCTATCTAGGGGCCGCTGCTGCCCTCGTCGTCGTCGTCGCCGTCGTCGCCACTGCCGGCGCTGAACGCCGGCTCGTCATCACTGCTCCAGCGGCCGCCGACAGGACCCTCGTCGTCTTCATCCTCTTCGTCGGCGTCGTCACTATCGACGTCGCTGAAGTTCCCGGGCCAGAGGTGGCGGCGTTTGGCCGGCGGCTCGTCGGAGGAGCTGTCTTCATCCCCCTCCTCCTCTTCCTCCTCCTTCACCTCCTCGGAGGTGGTGAAGTCCGCCCAGGAGAGGCGGTCGTCTTCGCTCTCCTCCACCACTTCCTCGTCAGCAAGGAAGCGGAGGTCGCTCTCCCCGTCGGTATGGGATTTGTCATCCTCGGACCTGACGGAGGAGTCATGGTCCTCTTTATCCCACTTCGTTGGGGCGAGGATGTCGTACGCCGCTTGCGTACCCCACGAGGGCGTCGACTCTCGGATGGGAGAGGACACGTAGGAAAGGTCCGACGAAGAAGAAGAGGAAGAGGAAGAGGACATGGTTGCAGGGGAGGGTTTTTGGAGTGCTACTCGCGGAAGGGGTAAAGAGGGAAGCCGTTCGATGCGACTAAGTAAAAGGAGGTGGGGGTTTTTAATTTCCGAGCAGTTCTCGAGGACATGGTGCCAAAATTGTCAAATCGTGCGAGAGAAGTTGGGAAGGCAAGTCGTCATGATGAGGCATGCTTCGCGACGGTTCCGCTCTGCCGTGACACGACCCCTCCGAGGAAAAAGCGAGTGGTTTTGAAATTATCATTACCAAAACCAGGGGGGCATGTGTTATCACCAGATTTTGGCTAAATCAGGAGGTGGGCCGCGATCAAAATGGGCTTGGAAGATTACATATGGAAGATCTATGAAGCGGCCTTACACGGAGAATTTGGGCTAGTTAGCCCGTGTATCTTAGTATAATAGATGGTGTATCGATTTAGAAGTTAGAGTTTATCTCGTGCACGGTTTAGTGCACGCCCACATTAGAAAGTCCGCCGGACTATAAATATGTACCTAGGGTTTATGGAATAAACAACAACTCACGTTCAACCCCAAAAACAAACCAATCTCGGCGCATCGCCAACTCCTTCGTCTCGAGGGTTTCTATCAGGTAAGCGACATGCTCGCCTAGATCGCATCTTGCGATCTAGGCAGCACAAGCCCCACGTTGTTCATGCGTTGCTCGTATCGAAGCGCTTTTGATGGCGAGCAACGTAGTTATCATTAGATGTGTTAGGGTTAGCATTGTTCTTCGTTTAAGCATGCTTACGTAGTGCAACCCTTGCATATCTAGCCGCCCTCACGCCTATCTCGGGCGTGGGGGCGGCACCCGCTTGATCTTTATTTAGTAGATCTGATCCGTTACGATTGCTCCTTGTTCTACAAGGATTAGTTTAATATCCGCAATAGTTAGGCCTTACAAAGGGGGGGAGGATCCGGTGGCACGTAGGGTGGCGTTCGCAAGTCCTAAACGGGATGTTCCGAGGATCAACTTCATGTTGGTTTTTTGGCCTTGTTTAGGATCGGCTTACGAGCACCGTGCGTGGTCGCGAGGCCCAACCTCGGAGTAGGATGATCCGATTATGCGGTGAAAACCCTAAATCGTCGTAGATCTCATTAGCTTCATCTTGATCAAGCAGGACCGCCAAGTATTCGTGCACCCCGTACGGATCATGGGTGGATCGGCTCTTTGAGCCGATTCACAGGATAACTTGAGAGCCGATCGAGGCTCGTATTTAATGTTTACATGTATGCCTCTGCAGAAACTAAGCGAGGCATCCCCATCACCTTCCCGACCGGGTATAGGTCGGTGGCACGCCCTTGCACTTCGCAACGCCGCGTGTGACCAGAAGAGCATTGCGGGCTGTCGCTCGGAGGGGTCTCAGCCAGCCGCAGCTCTAGGCTCTTCCCGGCTCTACGGTGTTGACAAGGCCGCTGCCCGCCGGTGGATTTTGGCAGTCAACAGTCACTTTGAGTCGTTGAACGACGGCCACTTCAGCCTTACCCATGAGGCACGCTATCAGTTCGATTGTTAATTGTCTTTCAACACGAATAGTAATTTTAGCGCAGTTGATAGGTAGATTTCCTTTCACAAAACATAAGGCCATCTACAACGGGAGGTGCTTAGAATAATAACCTAAACCTTCTGCTATGCATTGGTGCTTATTTGTGGTGCTTAGTTAGGCATTTATCTAGTACAAATAAGTACCGGTACTTAGATAAAAGCCTGTTTGTTTTCTAAACACCCCTCTAAGCTCCCATGCTACGGTATGATCTCTTAAATTCGGTTAATGTGGTAGTTTTATGCCATGGGGCTTGCTCCAGTACAACCCCCTCCCCCTAAACTGGTAGAGCCCATCCAAGCCCATATCCAAAACCATGTATATCAATGTATAGGTATACAGAACCACGTATAGGCGTGATGTAGTCTTCAATCTCTGTCCCGCACACAGCCCTGAGCCGCCCAACCTCGCCGCTGTCGACCGTCGTGCTTCTTCACTGCGGGCAGGTTGGCGTCTCCTTGGCCGCATCGTCATCTCTCCCATCACCGCCAGTCGGACAAGCAGCCAGACATGTCCGGCAACAAGTCCGCCAGCAAGTCCGGCAATTTTTTTTTTGCTCATACTTATCCAACAACAAGTCTGGCAACTCCCACTAGCCCACATTAAAATTTCGTCGCCCAGAACTATCGCCGGACATGTATCCGGACTGTCATGGCGGGCCGCCATGCCGTGCCGCCGCCCTGCCACACCTTCAACCCTTGTCGGCACACAGCTACACGGCCATTCTGAGGTATGTGCCGGCCGGATCCACCTCGGAGTGCATAGTGCCTCGCCAGCACCGCCACCGCCACCAGTCCGCCGTCCGCGACCATCGCCAGCGATAAACCGGTGTACGTATGTACTAGTATACATACATATGATAGAAAGGCGTATAATTTAGTTGGACTATACGGGTTTTGTAGTATTAATTATGAAGGGGTATCGGGCAATCTCAGCAGTTCTTGTATTTGAGTTTGCCTAAATTTGGGTTGAGTTTGAGGGGAGGGGGTTGTACCGGAGCAAACGACTTATGCTATTCGCTCCACCCACCACAACCCACGTTTCCGATCGGATTGTACAGCTGTTCATGGCTCCCAGTCCCCATCCAGGTCGTCATATCCGCACCAAAATTTGAATTTTGGCGCCGGTTATCGTCTCCTCGCCATAGCATATTACCATGTAGGACTGATGCAGCGGCGGCGGCGGCAGGGACCCTCGTTCATGTGCGCGTGCCGCTGGATCATGCCGTCGTCACTAGTCACGTGCTGCAGCGAATCTAGCGCTGCTGGATCTTGGCCGAAAGACGGCCAGCGCTGACGCTATCACCCGCAGAGGAACAGAAGAAAAGGCCAGGAATGAAGACGCGGTGTTGGCGCATCTTAACGACTCCCAATAATACTGGTACTACGAGCACAGAGGATAGAGACCACGGATCACACAGATGAGATAATACACGAATAAATACGAGAATACAAGGGCCCATTCCTCATCTCCGTGCGTGATAACTCCGGAACCAACTGCCGAGCCATTGCCAATCATGGTTCTCGTCGTCGCCGGCGAGACATGCCTGTCAATGATGCCGTGGGCGCCATGTGACGCGAACCGCCACTTTACACCCGCGCCATGCTGTGCTGTGCTGTGTATGTGCGCACCACGCTCTCCGATCGAGCCAAACCACTCGACATGCCACATGCAATGCGGCGCACGCATTGGTTCGCTCTGTGATGCGCTCAAGTGGCTTTGCTCTGCTTGCCTTTGCTTTCACATTTCGCCAATTTAACATACAAAAATGTCCGTTTTCGTTCGTACGGGTTGGTCTATGGACACGAAATCGGCTGTCTGACCACCCTTGTTTGCTTGGGTTAGGGCAACCCAACGGCTTGATGTATTTTTTTTAGAATGAATTCTTTAATTTCACACTTAATTTACATAGTAAAAAAGGAGTAAAAAAGCATACAGATTAAAGATATATCAGGCCCAACCCTAGTCCTAGCTACTGCTACTTGTCGTTGTCCTTGGCTAGGTCCACGATTATTGGCATTTCCACCGGACAATGCATGCAGTGGAGTGGTTAGTGCAGGCGATGGCCACTACTGCCATGGTGACCTTGGCGCAAAGGGCTAGCGCAGGGGGAGATGTTCAAGGCGGCACCGATGCTGGAGGAGCCAGTGCAGTTGGATCCCAGCTATGCACATGCGACGACTAATGCAGCAGTATGCTGAGGCCCTGGTGCTCGAACACCTCCTGCAGCTCAGAGGCCTTCACGCCGAGCTTGAATGCCTCCTGCTCATACATGACATGCGGCATGTAAGCTAGGTACCCCAGGAAGTCGTTGGTGTCGTACCAGAGAAGAGTTCCCTCTCATATGCCGGTGGCTCCACCACGTCCTCCATCTTCACATCAATGGGCGAGGTAGCGACGTAGTTGTACTCATCGTCGCCGAGGAACCTGGCGCGACGGATCCCACTCCACGTTTCCCTACGTGTCCCACATCAGCAAGTCAAGTATGTAGGTGGGGTCCTGAGCATGTCAGGAGTAGAAGGGCTCAGCGGTGCTTGATCTCCTCAAGCCGTGCCCGACCCTGCCATGGCACCAATGACATAGGAACCCTCCGTGCACTAAGGTGCTAGCCGCCATCCAATCTGACGCGGTTGATGAAGCTGAATTGATGTACAGATTGTGTTGTCAGAGCGTTCGGGAGGACGAAGCGGCCGCTGCCTCGCTTGCATGAGGGCATGTTGGTCCGCGTAGATCAATACGGACCAGATTGACCTGTTATAGATGCACTAAATCTTTTTATCACGCTAAATTAAGGTTTATTTGGGAATGGGGTAAAACTCTTTCTTTTTCTTTCAGTTTACTGGAATTAGTATGATGAGATGGAAGGAGACTACCGACACGTGTCGCCGTGGCATTGACGAGAGCCAGGGCCGGGGAGCCGAGACAATGATGCCCATCCGAATCCGATCGATTGGTGAGCTCATGCATGCTGTGCAGATCGACGTCGGCAAACGTTTTTATATATAATCAAAAGCAAGATGGTACAGTCAGGCTGCCTTTACAAATAAAATGCAGCTTTTCCAGAAGGCGTAACAATTTTTTAATCCTGAATCCACTCAACCGGTCTGACAGTGCCAGCCTTCGACGCATACGTCGGATGACGCGAGCCGAGGGTCACGTGTCGCGCTGCGTCGACCAGACGAGATTTTTTAAGGCTGACCAGCCGCAGTGATTGGCCTTTGCAATGCCAAGACACAGATGAGATGACAGATCTCTCTCTGTTCGCAGCTGGTCAACATAGATCGCACTAGCTGAGGGTGGGGCAGAAAGGTTGGGCAGGGACGATGCACTGTGCATTTTGCAGGTTTCGAATTGGTAGCGTCACGCACCGACCCCCGAGGCACAAGACACGAGTTTTGAGATTAGGCCGTCCAAAGATGTGCGGCAGACAGGACGGCTGGTTTTGACAAGAGTGACGAACTGTGCACACCCGACGTGCAGCCCCGTTTGGATTTCTTGTGGTCGATGTGCATATTTATTTCACTGAAGCTGCAGACCAACTACACTAGAGAGCATATGTTGCAAATTGCAACTTAGTTTCTCGGTGTCCTTGCAGCTCCAGCTTTGTTCTTATAAACGATTATTGAGATAACTTATATACCACTACCAGCCGATTTCCCCAGGAGATATTTCATATTTTTTCGTTATTCCTTAGCAACACTAGTGGAATGCCCGTGCTTCGCCACGGCTTCCTATTTTATATCTGGTGCCACATATGTCACACATATAAACAATGCACATAAATATTTAAGTACAACGAAAAATAACATATAGTATGAATATTTAAAATATTTAAGCACACCGGTTTACTTCACATAATTCAATATAATATGTATAAAATGCAAAGACAGGCAAATTTATTATGTAAAAGCCAAATTCCACTCGTGAACATCGTGCTTGTGGGGTCATTGGCTGGATGAACCTAGAAAATTTTATTATGCAAAAGCCAAATTCCACTAAGCTGAGTCATCAAGCAAAATTATCATGTGTTGATACGGAATAACATAAATATAAGGGATTTTTAATTTTATAATAAGGTGCCGCCAATGTTGTCACTAACCGAGTCACCACAAACGATGTCATCAGCCTCTTGCTTCCTCATAGCCTTCGTTCCCTCGTTCCCCGACCTTCTAAAAGCTACCCGCTCCATCTCAAAAATGTTGTTTTCTTAAATTTGGAAAGATCCTGAGTTTGGTTAATCTTTCCTTTATATTGATGATAGAAGACACGTGAACCGATCATGCAACAGTATATGTGATGCAATAGTTGTGACCCTTACCTCCTATCACGACAACATGATCTAACCTCTCACATTGAATCATGCATATGGATTTTCCTGCATAAAAGATCATGCTCTCTTACTCCACACCCTTGCCTACATGGCTACACAAACACAATACTGCAAAGATTAGTTTGCTATCTCTGTCGTTGTGTCAAGATATCACTTCAACATTCGTTAGTGTTGTAAATAAGATTTCTTCATATTTGGTTTACTTGTAAGCTTTATTGGTACACATTATAGTTTATGTGCATTTCATTTTTATTTTTTGGTGAGAGTGCAATTAGTGTTATGATTCTATATGTGACATGGAAGGATTATTAGAACACCCGTATGTTTTGTTCACGCGCATCCTATATAAATTCTACTACTTCTAATTTATATTGAAAAGACTCCGAATCCTATGTTACTTGTGTTATTTTGCATATCAAATTGGGACAAGGAAATAAACAAAACGTTTGGCTGAAAACGAAAATTTTATGCCCACTACTATGTTTGTTTTAGAAGAAGAGAGTAGTGGAGTACATTTCATTTATCTTAATATTGCAACATCCTAGCAACTATCAATTTTGTAGATCATGCACGTATACACAACATAAATTCGGGTGCTACAATAAAGCAGTAATAAGTTATGTGTCAAATGTAGAACTTGCAAATTTTAAATAAGTGACCATTCCTCCACTTTTTCTAAAGGCCTCGATTCATAATTATATTTACGATAAACATATTTATTAGGGAATATGAAGGAAAAAAAAGAGAAGAACCGATCAACAGCATGACCATCACGACTCCACATCCTTCTTCGCCAGCCTAGTGCCTCGCCTTTTATTACTCCTTTGTAGCAGTCCGCGTTTTCTCTCAGTTCTCAGATGCCTAGGTTAATCACGTCCTCTTATGTCGATCTTTATCCCCACTATCACCTCCGGCAACGTCAAGCTAGGGTGTTGCTGAGCCACAATAAGGCATACTTCTAAAGTCGTTGGGTATTTGTCGCCAACTCCAAACCTTCGGGAAGAAAGAAATTTGAAGCGTGTATCCAAGTAAGTAGATTTAGATTATGCAAAAGTCCTAGGTTTTTTTCTAGGCAAATGCTCTAAAAACTTCTTCTCTATTAATGAAATAGCAAATATTTTACCTTGGTTCAAGAAAAATTATAAAAGGAATGACTGTCGATTTGATTCGGGTAAGCTTTGCATACTATTCAAAGTTGAAAATACCGTCCAAAACTATGAATAAGATAGATGGAGGAATTAATATACTTTTCTCATGCGATTTGTGAATGAGAAGAATGCCCAAATTAATCTATCTATGTGGAACAATATTGTCAATACTCTAGTTTCCCCTCCAATTTCTTCATCCTTCCTTTTTTTCCTCATCTACCTCCTCCCAGCGGCGGAGCCTGGTCACTCGTAGATCAACTGGGCTCTCCACCTCGCCGTCGCTGATTCGTCGGTTCTCTCAGCCTCCGCCGGCCACTCCGGCGGCGGGAGGCCGGGGGAACCCTGTCTCGCGGCGTGTATATAGTGTAGGAGTGCTAGGGTTACCGGCCGGCGGCGTTGGGGTGGAGATGCGGCCAGTTTGGAGTTTGCAGGTGGTGGTCTTCCTCCCCGATGGCGTCGTTCCCTCGAGCTTCGTCCTCGTTCCACCGCCTTCGTCGCGCTCGCATCTCCCTGGAGGTGTGCTGAGCGATTTCCCCGCGCTGGGCTCCATGAGACGGAGGAGACAGCAAATCGAGATCTCGAAGAAGAAGATGCGGCGATTCGGTTCGTCCATGGGGGCGCTCTCCGGTGTAGGTCCTCCGGGACCGGTGCTCGGTGACTTCCCGCTCGCCTGGGGACTGCCTCCGCTCCAAGGCGTCAAGGGAGGCAGCGGCGACGGCGCGCCACCGACAGCAACGGCGGGCCGACGACGTGGTCAACTTGCAGAAGGGCTATGCTGTATTTTTGCGTTTGTTGGGGACCTTTCTGTAATGTTTCCGAATTAATGCATTTTCTTTTTAACCGCAAAAAAAAACGAAGAATCAATCAAGCCATAGTAAAATTAACAAAGTGTTTGCCATAGTAATCCCAGGCAACTGCTCCTTCTTCCTCATTGCAATCACCCTAACGTGAAATTCCAAACATTTAGCTTGTAAGCCCTCAAATGTCTCGCGTCTTTTTGAATATTAGTAGTACTTACATGGGAAGAGATTGGAAGGTGTGTAATCGATCAGTAATTAATAACACACAAGTCAGGGATAATTACAACATGAGGAGTAAGCTTGACCGGGGCGACATATTGGCAGGTGTGCTCACCGAGCTCAGAGAAATCATTGGATAGTTAGAGTAGAGATGCGAATACATCTCTGAATTATCATAGATTGCGCCAACTTCCATGAGTCCCTACTTTGCTGCTATGCACGGCCATCTTGGGAGTTCTCTTCAGATGGAACAACTCTTTGCTGCAGGAGAACAGTAGTAACATAAGAATTACAGGCAGAAGTAAGAAATAAATTAAGCTCAACAACAGTATGTAGTACTGTCTTTGTACATACACAAACTAATGATCTACGGAGCCACATCTGTTTTGCATGAAATAAAATAATCACATATTCAATTTGCTAAAAGAGTTTAGTATCCAACTATATATAAACATGAAACAAAATCTCACGGTGGCAAATACGCTTCTATTTAGTCACAATAAAAAAACCTGCCTGGGTGGAGGCGGTGCTGGCCGGGGACGTCGAGTCGGAGGCAAAGGCCAGCCTGGGAGGGGGTTATGTCAAGGAGGGTCTTTAGCCGTTGGCAGAGGAGCCGGTGAGTGTGGGATGGAGCTATCCGGCGGGGACGATCCTCAGCCTGAGGAGATTGGCGTGGAAGGCGACGAGGAGAGAAGATGCGCAGGCTAAAATCAGGTGAGGCAGCGATGTATTGATTGCATCATGCTGGAGCTCTACCGTCCTGCTGGATGTTCATGTACCGCTGTGGCCGCGCTGATCGAACCTGCTGATCAAGAGAACAAACATACCAGAGGGTCATTCGCGAGCTCGTCCAAGCCAGAAGGTCCAAGCACCCAGTGATGACGGGTACAACTAACCCCCTTGCCTGGATCATTTTATGGATTGAAAGTGGAGAGTTCGCGGACGTTGCGGACTCCGCGCTCCGCGGACGCATCACCAATCCCGCAGTTTCTGTAGGGAAGTGATTGGTACGGCCAACAGGCAATCCTTATCCGAGCGAGAATCAGCTAACAAGAAATTACCCCACATTTATTTAGTTAGGGAAATGTAAGAGAGTGCGGTGGCATTTATTCTGTAATTTTTTGAAGTGTGACACCACGCACTCGCAGGTTTCACTTTAATAATAAAAATCATCTTGGTAGGATAAAGACGTGGGGGGTATTATTGTCCATCCTGAAAATGTGACACCAGGCATTCACCAGTTTGCTCTTAATAGTAGAGATAATGATGCATTCATTTGCAAAATACTGATCGAATTAACATGTACGAATGTATGTATTTTCTAAAGTAATTCCGCAATAAAACAGATTAATAGAAGGAAAAAGTGTTTAATTAATATAGAATTAAAATTTAAGCCACCATGCTAGTTAGAAGAATATCTGTAACAAATACTAAGACCAAGAACTTTAGATAACACACATCTAGTTTCTGGAAGGCTTTCTGGGAATTACATGGATGACTATATATAATAAGATTTCAATGGTGGATCGTAACTATTCATATTAACTCCTCTTATTTTTGTATGTAACAACTTTTTATGCCCCTCTCTTACTAGTTTTCTAAGGCAATCTCCAGCGCTCCTACGCAAATGGACCAAAATTGTCCACTTTTGTCTGACAAGTCATAATTTGGGTAAACCTTCATCCCAAATACACACCACAAACTGACCGGCGTGCCCCCGCCGATGAATTCGCGTCCCACGTGATGCATTGGCACAGACAACAAGCGAGTTCGGAGCCCACTCACCACGGACAGAAATCCCACCCTGCCATTTCGCTAGGCCACCACCTGCCCTGCATCTCACCAATCTTGCTAGCCTCTTTGTAGCCCTCCCCCCACCCTGCCATTTCGCTTGAAACCGCCCGCGAGCCTCGTCGCCCATGACCTGTTCGGTTAATTGCTCGGTACAAAATCTTGGACCATTTTTTGGCTGTTTGCCTGAAGTAGGGAGACAATTGACCTATAATTGTTGTCTCGCACATGGACTACATGCAGTTGATCGACTTCTTATCAAGCATGCCCTCGACAGCTCGTCAGAACAGGAGTCGGGTGCCTCTTCGGGGCTCATGGTAGCCAAGGGCTCCCTCCTCCACGAGCACACTGAGATGCAGAGGCTGATGCACAAAGGCTCAATGAGGCATCATCTGGTCAACATGAAGCGGGATCGAGAGGGTGGACACTACTAACTGTATCAGTACTACTTCGACCCTACCAAGCCTGTCTTCACGGAGGCCTTGTTCCGGCGGCGGTCTCAGATGTAAAGAGCTTGTTGTTGACTATTCTACGAGGTGTGTGAGACGATGACCCCTACTTCAGATGTAGACCCGATGCCACTGGTAAGCTAGGATTCATGTCTTATCAGAAGTGTTCCGCGACTACTCTTATGGTTGCGTATGGAGTGGCTGGTGATCTCCTTTATGAGTACTTGCGAATGAGTGAGACCACCCGCAAGGCGATGTATAGGTTCTGCCGAGCTGTGATTGTGGTGTTTGGCGATCTTTACTTGAGAGAGCCAACTGTTGTCGGCACTGCCCAACCGCTGCAGATCAAAGATGCAAGATGGTTTCGAGAATGATCGGAACCATAGATTGCATGCGGTAGGAGTGGAAAACTCTCTATTTACATGGTAGGGGCAGTATAGCGGGCATCGAGGGCTGCGCTGTTGTTCTTGAGGCAGTGGCATGACATGATATGTGGATTTGACACTCTTCCTTTGGCATGGCTGGATTCTACAATGACATGAACGTGTTGCATCGCTCTCCGGTATTCTCAAGGCTTGTAGAAGATAATGCTCCTGTCCTCAGCTATGAGATCAATGTCAGTGCATACGACAAGCCATATTATCTTATTGATGGAATTTAGACCATTTATGAGGTGATGACTACTTGTGTGATCATGCACAACATGATCGCTGAGCAAGAGCGTGATGATAGCATCCATGACCAAGGGTGGCAATTTGAGGATGAGTTGGTTGAGCCGCAGTTAGGGGCAGCAATGTGTGAGAACACTGAGCTCCGTGATAGACACATATCCGCTCTTCTACAAGCGGATATTATTGAGCATCTGTGGGCATTCTCACGTCATGAGGAGGATGAGGAGTAGTCATCACATGGAATGTTAACTCTTTAGTTATGTATTGTGTTCTTCTTTATTTTCGAAAATTTTATGTGTTTGATTATGAATTTTATTTGCATGTGAACGTTATCGTTTATTTGTTAGTTGGGTATAATAAGGAATTTAACATTATTTTATCACAACCTTATTATTTAATATTCCTTTGTGTTATTTGGGTTGAAAATATGGCGACAAATGAATGAAAATGGCCCAGCGGGACCAAAAATGCGCCAAGCCACTGGAGCTACCCGACCCGAACAAACATATGAGGCAACAAGGTCAATTTGGTGTCCGCAGCCCGTCCCAAACGGGCATTTTTGGTGTTTGAAATGCGCCGGAACGCTGGAGATATCCGAGGTAACTTTTATTTCCATTGCTAAAAATTAGCCAATGGGATTATAGCGGATTCTTTTTTTTAAGGGCATGAGATACCATTTAGGCTCCTTGGCGCATTTGCAGTAATGTGTTAGTAAACTCGCTAGAAATGGCAATTTTGTCCTTCAGAAAAAATAGAATTGTTTAGACAACATACATTGTCTTTGATGCGCGTGCAAAGTGGTGTACACATGCGCAACCGAATAAAATCCTCTTTCATTGATCCTGATACTCATAACTTAGATTTCAACAAAGAATAATCAAACTGTCGAATGATCGACTATATATTTTTTGTCCAACGACATTCTCTTGTAAGATTGAGCTCTTGTGATTTAGCCATGTGCCCTTTGGTGAAATGATTTCCAAATATTCCACCACTAGCAAGCACACCATAGGGTGGAATCATACGTACCTTGATGGTGTCTCTCAAGTATATAATACTCCGTATTGCACAAGAATTTATCCATACGCGATCATAAAAAAATGGGTGCTTCCAAAGGAATTAAGTTGACATTATTGGAGCTGATAGCAAGAAGAGTCGCCCTTATCTTAATACGAAGGGAATGTTACTGTACAAGTTACTTGCGATTGCAGCCTGAGTTTGATACCCGAAGCAGGAGCACCTCACATGCAACAGCGTTCAAGCGTGATCCGTATGGCCTGGTAGATAAGCATGCATGCCTGGAACATGCTTACTACTACTAACATATAAGCAGGTGATCGATCTGGCTGCTGGCCCGCATTATCGGGGACAGAAAAGATGTTTGCCTTTTGCAGTGTAAAGTGAGTGAAATTAATTGTTATCCTTAACAGCTTTGCAGAATCATATCTCCATCTGCAAATTGTTAATACTAATAAAGGAAGAGGACCTTCTCCGCATAGTTAATCAACGAACATAGTCAGCTTTACGTATGTCACATCCACCTACAAGCGAACGTACGTCATTAGCTACCCAGTTAACTAACTAAACTCTGTCATACAAAGCACATGCCAAAATGCTAGTAGAATGCAGAGGCCTAACGACCATCACAACATCAACAACAATAAGGACACGCCAAAGGTAAACAGCGGACGTCGTGCTGCTCATGAAACGCATAAAAGGACTAGAACAACCTACTTATAATTCATCCTAACATGCACATCCATGAATATGTGGGTGCATAATGGAGCTAGCTAGGTTAATTAGAGAGCTTCTAAGAGAGGGTATGCGGGAGCATGTCACATGCCGAACACATACTTTGCTTTGGCGCAATGCTAGCTGTGGTTACAGGCAGCCAGATGGGGAACAGGAGCTAGGCAAACACCCTCATATATAGATCACTTCATCTGTAGGTCAAACCTCAATAGTTGTAGTACTATAAAGAATGTACCAACAGAACATTCCTAGTTAACGACCTTCCACAAATCTATGTACTTGACTGCAGAATAGTCATTCTCAAATATTCGATCACGCCCAACTCATAGATTAACACAATACCATTGTTAATTTTATCGGATTTTGTCCATGTTCTTATTTTAATGGCATTTCACTCAAATTTTGAAATTTCATCGATTACAGGTGGTTCTGTAGTATTTTAGTCAATAAAAGTTGAGTGATACATGCATTTGAGTCATGTTCCGAAACATTAGCTTTTGTCAAGCATTGGTAAAACTGCGATTGATACTCCGGCTCTTTGGCTAACTTCAAACCCTTCTTTTTTTGTGGTGGAGGAAGTCCAATCAAACTCGAGAGCCTAGGTCAACATACCGCATTTGAATTGATTTGAAATCATATAACATTGATGCTCTGTAAGGCACAATCCCTCATCTTCATGTGGTGTGGGCAGTGCCCGCAGAGATCTCTGGTCTGCTATTGGGAGCTGACGGGCGGCGACATGGGGGCCTGCTGATATGCCTGTAAGATTGTAATTGTCTCACAATTGATTAATTATTTAATAGAGTTACAAGACATATATATAGAGACCAAGTAATAAAAGCCGCATGCATGGATTGATGCAGAGGCTGGGGTTTTGCCTCCATTTCGAAAAATATATATATAGAGAGACCCAACCGGCCAACTAGTGCTAACCCAACTTGAATTACAAGCAATGATAATAGTAGTAAGGATTAGAATTTGGGTTTGCTTTAGAATGGCGGATGTTAAGTAAATAGGTAGCGGTGTGCAAGGCTTTAGCCCAAAAATTTGGTGGCATTGAAGAGTGAATAAGAAGAGTACAAACAATGTCACTGAGAGTGCGAAGGGAGCGTTCTGCTTTGCCATTTTGAGGAGAAGTGTATGGGCAGGAGAAGCGGGGAAGAATGCCATGTTGAAGAAAAAAGTTTCTTTTTTAAAGTTGTCGAATTCTCGTCCACTGTCACATTGAATAAATTGTATGTGAAGAAAGAAGTGAACGTCGACATATCGTTGAAAATTGAGAAATATAGAGTGAACATCGGATTTGTTACGTAGTGGAAAAGTCCAAACAAAGTGTGTAAATTCATCTAATAGGACGAGATAATATTTGAAACAAGGGATATGTGGTGTGATGTCCAAAGATCACAATGTAACAATTCGAAAGGAAAAGTGCTAACATAATTTGATGAAATAAATGGAAGACGAACATGTTTGCCTTGCTGACACGATTCCCAAACTAAAGAATTATGACTATCTCGATTATATGAAATTGAAAATTCGCTAAGCATAGATGATAAAGTGGCGGTGTGGGGGTGGCCGAGACGATGATGCCAAAGATCGACGGAGGCATCCATGGAAGTGCGTTGAGCGGCGACCGAAGCTCCATTGAGATAGTAGAGGTCACCGGAGCTATTGAAGCGTGAGTTCTCCACCTTGGTCAGTTAGTCCTTCACAGATAAACCAAATGGATCAAATTCAATGGAGATAAGATTATCACATGTGAGTTGCCGAACATAGATTAAACTTTTGAAGCTGGTGCAACAAAAACATCACGAAGAAGAAGGGGGTTTTGGGAAGTGGGAATTTGAGTTTGGACAACATAATAAATTGGAATAGAAGAGTCGTTGCAAGTGTAATGGAAGACAAAGGCGAGGAAGTTAAATTTGACAGCATATTATTCGAAGAAGACATGTGACTGGAAGCACCAGAATCAAAGATCCAATCCATACCCGAGTTACCTTGGGCAGAAAAATGCATATTATTCAGGGCTTGGTGAAATGCAGATTGGTCTCACCTTGGTGGCGGTGCATGTGTCGATGCAGATGGCAGAGGCGCCGCAGTTGGTGGTGATGCCCTGAGAAGGGAGGTGGCCCGTACGGCATGTACGGTCCACTGCCGTCTGAGGCGTACCGGTAGTAGGTGGGAGCGGCATGGTAGGCTTTTGGAGGGGGGCGCGATCCAAGCAGTCCAGGAGAGCCGGTGTGAGGACGCTTGCCTGGCATCCAGGAGCCAGAGTAGGCTAGCAGCGCACTAATCGGGGAAGGCGACGTCTAGGGCATAGACCATGCCTGAGCCATCTATGTCCAAGGGTCTTGCGTTGGGCTTCAGCTCGGAGGCTAAAGAGGTGGAGGCACGGTGAAGGATGGCGCAAGTGGTGGCGCAGGTGGCACAACCATAGGTAGTGGCAGCGGTGGTCGAGGAGTAGTGACGAAGAGCTGAGGACGAGCCTCCTTGCGAGCCCGCGTGCTGTCACTGTGTTGAAGCAGGGATCGGATCTCAGAAAACATGGGGCGAGGCTAGATCATGGGGATGAAGGATGCCTGCATGTCGAAGCGCTCTCGCTGAGGCCGGTGACGAGGATGTTGATGAGTTAACAATCAGTCACGGGATCGCCGAGTTCTCTAGTGCATGTAAAATGCATACATGAACTTTTTCCTTTATCATATTCAATTTCCACATATTTGCAACATATATGATGATAATACCATGTTTTACATTGATTTATGGGGATTTACCAATGATACCTTTATTTGGTTTATAACTCTGCGGAACAGAAATTCCATGTTTGTATTTTTTTTTACTTTTAGAGACCTATACGGAGTCAAATTGAGCTGGTATTGTTGGAGCGTCATTATTTCATCGGGAGAAGCACCCTGGGATCTAGAAGCACACCTGGATGGGCCTGAGGCCCAAAAGAACTCAGGTGGCGCGCCCAAACATGTATGGCGCGCGACCAGCCCCCTTTCGACCATCGATCATCCAAATCACTTGATTCTTTTGCCCACCGACGTATTTTGACCTAAAATCACTATATATATGGCCCCAGAGATTTCTCGGGAAGAGAGCGCCTCAGAAGATAGAAACATGAAAACAGAGGCTGCAACAGAGAAGATTGGCGGGGAAACTCCATCGGGATCACCACCGAAGGGATGTCCACCTCCTCCAACATCTTCATCATCATCACCATGAACAAGGGAGAGTATTCCACGTCTAGACTACGGGTTTGGGGCAATAGCTTGATCTATTTCTCTCATGTTCTGCATAGTTCTTATTGTCATATGAGCTGCCCTACATGATTATGGCCATATTTGTAATACCTATATGTGTGGATCCTTTTCTATGATATTCTGCTACGAGATCTGATCATATTATGTGCAAGATGTATTGATAGATGCATATTATGTACCCTGCTCTTAAGTGTTGAAGATATGCCCAAGAGGCAATAATAAAGTGGTTATTATAATGTATCTTTGTGTTTATGATAAATGTTTGCATACCATGCTATAATTGTATTAACCGAAACATTGATACATGTGTGATGTAAACAACAAGGAGCCCTAGTAAGCCTCTTGTATAACTAGCTTGTTGATTAATAGATGATCATGGTTTCGTGATCATGAACATTGGATGTTATTAATAACAAGGTTATGTCATTAGATGAATGATATAATGGACACACACCCAAATAAGCGTAGCATAAGATCACGTCATTAAGTTCAACTTGCTATTAGCTTCCGATACATAGTAACCTAGTCCTTCGACCATGAGATCATGTAAATCACTTATACCGGAAGGGTACTTTGATTACATCAAACGCCACTGCGTAAATGGGTGGTTACAAACATGGGATTAAGTATTCGGAAAGTGTGAGTTGAGGCATATGGATCAAGAGTGGGATTTGTCCATCCCGATGACGGATAGATATACTCTGGGCCCTCTCGGTGGAATGTCGTCTGATTAGCTTGCAAGCATGTGACTGGTTCACAAGAGATGATATGCCACGGTACGAGTAAAGAGTACTTGTCGGTGACGAGGTTGAACAAGGTATCGTGATACCGATGATCGAACCTCGGACAAGTAGAGTATCGCGTGACAAAGGGAATCAATATCGTATGTAAATGGTTCAATCGATCACTAAGTTATCGTTGAATATGTGGGAGCCATTATGGATCTCCAGATCCCGCTATTGGTTATTGGTCGGAGAGAAGTCTCAACCATGTCTGCATAGTTCACGAACCGTAGGGTGACACACTTAAGGTTTGATGTCGTTTTAAGTAGATATGAAATATGGAATGGAGCTCAAATGTTATTCGGAGTCTCGGATGGGATCCGAGACATCACGAGGAGGTTCGGAATGGTCCGGAGAATAAGATTCATATATGGGAAGTCATTTTCCGGGGTTCGGAAAAAGTCCGGTGTTTTGACCGGAGCTTCTAGAAGGTTTTGGAAGGACCGAAATAGTCCGGAATATTGTGGAAGGTTCCGGAAGTGTCCGGGACGACCCGGGCTGTCTAAGGAAGTCCGGAGGGTTCCATAATAGGTGTATCCATGTTTTCCTTAAGGGTTAAGAAGTTTCCCCTAAGGCAGATTCGGATTTGGCAAAAGAGTCTTAGTTGTAGTAGGTTTCGGCTGACAGAAACCTACCGGAACTCTCCCAAACTTTGGGGGCAGGTCTTGGACGAGCCAATGACCTTTTCCACCTATAAAAAGAGGGCAAGAGGAGCCCCAAGAGGTGCACAAGTCGCAGCCCTAGCTCCCTCTCTCCAAACCCTAGCCGCCCCCCTCCCGCTTCTCCCGTAGTGCTCAGGCGAAGCCCTGCCGGAGATCTCCACCACCACCGTCACCACGCCGTCGTGCTGGCGGGATTCCGAGGAGGATCTACTACATATGTTGCCCGCTGGAACGGGGAGAAGGACGTCGTCATCAACACCGAACGTGTGGCCGAGTACGGAGGTGCTGCCCGCCTGTGGCACCGTCAAGATCGTCTACGCGCTTTCGAAAGCGGCAAGTGATCGACTACAGCAACAACGAGATCTAATCTCGTAGGCTTTGGAAATCTTCGAGGGTTAGTCTCATGATCTTCTCGTTGCTACCATCTTCTAGATTGGATCTTGGCTTGTTGTTCGTTCTTGCGGTAGGAAATTTTTTGTTTTCTATGCTACGAATCCCATCAGTGGTATCAGAGCCGTGTCTATGCATAGATTGGTTGCACGAGTAGAACACAATGGTTTTTTTGGGCGTTGATGCTTTTGTTGTCTCTTGTTATGTGTACTTTGCATCTTGCGGGATGGTGGGATGAAGCGGCCCGGGCTAACTTTACATGACCGCGTCTCATGAGACTTTCTCCACGCTTGACATGCAACTTGTATTGCATAAGTGGCTTTGCGGGTGTCTGTCTCTCTCACCATAGTTAAGATTCAATTTACTCTTTCAATCGACAACATTAGTATCACCGTTGTGGTTCATGTTCGTAGGTAGATTGGATCTTGCTCGAAAACCCTAAACCACGTAAAATATGCAAACCAAATTAGAGGCGTCTAACTTGTTTTTGCAGGGTTTGGTGATGTGATGATGATTATATTTGATGTATGAGATGTTCATTATTGTATTATGGCAACCGTCATGAGCCTAATGGTTGTCTTTAAATTTGTTAAGACATGCGTGTCTATTCATCATGTAATAGCTTTATTTCAAGTAGTTGTTATAGTAGCTATAAGTGATGGACAACCATGAAGCGGCGCCATGGACCTTGGTGCAATGCTGATGATGATGGAGATCATGCTCGTATGCTTTGGAGATGGATATAAAAAGCACAAGAAGAAAGGCCATATCATAACACATATTATGAATTGCATGTGATGTTAATCCTTTATGCATCTTATCTTGCTTAGATCGCGACGGTAGCATTAAAAGATGATCCCTCACATTAATATCAAGATAATAAAGTGTTCTCCCCTCGTATGCACCGTTGCTACAGTTCGTCGTTTTGAAGCATCTCGTGATGATCGGATGTGATAGATTCTACGTTCACATACAACGGGTGTAAGCCATGTTGCACACGCGGAAATACTTGGGTTTGCTTGACGAGCCTAGCATGTATAGACATGGCCTCGGAACACAGGAAACCGAAAGGTTGAACACGAGTCATATGGATGATATGATCAACATGTTGATGTTCACCATTGAAGCTACATCATCTCATGTGATGATCGGTTTTGGTGTAGTGGATATGGATCGTGTGCCACTTAACAACTATGAGAGATGTTGTATTAAGTGGGAGTTCATTAGTAATTAGATTAAAACATGAACTAATTATCATGAACATAGTATAAATAGTATTTTGAATTAAATTTGTAGAATTGGCATCCGTTTTCTACCATGCGCTAGTCTTGTAATTGAGATAGAAATATTGTTAAGTCTGACAAGTAACTTTACGGACTGGTACCGTATTGTTAAAGAATCAAGAAATGATTAAGTCCTATTGCAAACTTTTTGTAAACCTCACATTGCTGATTGAAAGAACAATGGTTTCAATTAGTACCTAAAATCATCTTGTCTCCGTGAAACTTGAAGTTCAAATCCGTTTGAAAAGTAAGAAGCTGGAAATTTAATTTTCAGAGATAAGCGAGGTATGAGATATATGTGATATATAAGACCTTATTGCAAGATGATAGAATATAATCTGGTGAGACTACATAAACTCATAAGTTTTATGGGAATGTACGAAGGTTGAAGACGCCAGACGTCCCAATCCTCCAACTGGTTGGGCAATAACGATATTCGCATATCCATGAAATGATCGTCCTCAGTATGCACCGTTGCTAAGACTCGTCGTTTCGAAGCATCACGTGATGATCGGGTGTTATAGATTCTACGTGTGCATACAACGGGTGCATGCCAGATTTGCACATGCGAATACTAAGGTTAAACTTTACGAGCCTAGCATGTACAGACATGGTCTCGGAAAGTCGTCATGATTTGATGGATAAAAATTATGAGTGAAATTGTTCATCACATTAAAAGGTTACTAATAGTGAAATCCGGAACAGTTGTCATATGATGATCAACTTCAAAGTAAGAACCTCAAGGTTATTGGTATTTGACCAACAAACCTAGAAGTTATTGATGTTTAAGTGTTTTTCTGAGAATGAGGAAAGCTAAAAGAGAAACTACAAAATATTATTGGTAGAAAGAAAGAAAAGGCCAGAAAGTCTAGCTCAGGTGTATATAGATGATATACATTGTGGGGACCCCGGACTAGCTGTCCGAAATTCCCTGTTATGTATACAGTTCACGATCCCATGATCAGTGCGCCGTGAACACATAACCGAACTGATATCAAATTACACCATCCATTACAAAGCGGAATAAGAAAATTACAACATGGTCACATGACCAATACTTACATAATAGCCTCGAAGGGCCTAACTAAACATCGAGTAGCATCATCACTTCAGCAGCGCAGTACCCAAGTCATCTGCCATAACCCTACGAGCAACCGGTCGGGAAGACGTTCCTAGCTCGCATAGACGTCGTCAACTCCTTCTTCATCCATCATGTTCCTCCAAGTCTGGCCAAGTAAATAGCTAGGGACAAAGCCGTGAGTACATTTGGAATTGTACTCGCAAACCATCAAGAAGATACTAACAAGATCTAGCTAGTGAGACAAGAGGGGAAGAATAGTTTCTCTTGTGGATATAGCATGCGTAAGAGAATTCAGTTTCTCTTGTTGATATAGCATACCGGCATCCCAAGTGATGCGGACACTATGGTACTCCTATGACATCTCTATATCTCTATTGAACAAGATACTTCAAAAGATAGACTAAGACACCTTTATATCTTTAAAGAAGAGGTAGCGTTCCGGCATCTCAATTGATGCGGGCTCTAGGAAAGTCCTATGACATCTCTATATCTTTGTTAAAGAAGAGTTAGCAAACTACCATCTCATTTGATGGAAATGCTTGGGAAATCCTATGACATCTCTATATCTTTGTTAAAGAAGAGTTCTTCTACATGAAACACTAGGAAAGAGTTCCCCACTTGGTCTTATATATTTTTCCACGACCATCTCCATATGGTCGACACACGCCCTTTTTCCGTACCCTTCCGGTACATCCAACACAACACTTTCTTTGCAAAGCATTTATCAAAACAAAACGCAAGCCCCGGTAAAGGTAGACCTTTGCAACCCGTCCATGACCGCGGACGCGGCTATTCGAATAGATTTAACTCTGCAGAGTGTGCGCACTTTCCCCACAAGAACTGATAAATCCGCCGGGATCATCCCCGGATCGTCATACTAAAGTATGCGAGTCTCGGATAACCAATCATAGTCTTTCGCCCGTCTCCATTGGCACAAGTCCTTCCCTGCGGGCTTACCCCTTCCCGGCACCCCGACAGCATACCTCCTTTTGAGCGTATCTCCGGCGCCACGACAGAAGACCCCCAGTAATCGTCCGGCTATCAGTCTAGACAGTGTATTGCCTCCTCTAGAGCGCAACCCGGCGTCGGAGGTCATCGTGACCCTCCCTAGAGAGTTGTGAAGGGTGCTTATGCCAATCTCAACGAACTACGGACTAAGCCCGTGCCCATATTGGATAATGTGGTTGCGCGAATAAAAGTTGGGCTGGTGTACACTTATACGCGAGTGCCCCTTTTTAGAAACCAATAATTTTTCCCACAACACCTTGGTTGTTCAACAAACAGCCATACACCACTTTCCCAAACATTCTTATCAAGATCCTTTGTTTTCTTAAACCATACACTTGGGTTAGCTCACCCAAGGTTTTCATAAACATTTACAACAAGGTAAACCTTGAGGGGTTCCCAACTTATAGTTTCATGAGAAGGAGCTAATACAACACCATGGCCGAGATGAGAGTCATCACGCCATGAGGGGTATGTGTGAGTGGCATAAAGAGGATCATATTTGCTTAAGATAAGCATGTATAAAGACAACATAGGGTGGATCAAACTTTCAGACTTGTGGTACTACTATACAACTTGGATGGTGAAGGTTTACTATCCATCCAACATTCACAAGGGTACACGGCATACTTCTCTCAAGTTGAGAATTACACCAAGATTCGTGACTTCGATACCTCTAGACTCGACAAAGGGGTGGGAGTGATGTAAACCTCTATCTTGGAATAGGACATGCTTATGTTGAGCATACAAGTAGACCCAAGGGAGTAGCACGGCCATGATACCATGCATCCCTCTAACATGAGCATGGGTGGAAAATCACCACAAGGAAGTACCCCAATTACAACCATACATAGACAAATATAGAGAGAACAACACATATAGAAGCAAGATGCTTTGGGACGTCAACAAATGACATCTAACAAGACATCAAACAGAGTTCAAAGATGGCTTGCCTTGGCTTATTTGTCCCTGGACTTCTTCAACTCCATCCAATAAGAATTCCAATAATATAAATAAAATCCTTGTCCAATTCCACTTCATCTTCTTCTCCGGAATCGTTTGCATCTATCGCCGGAAAATATAAAAGGAACACAATCAATCACATTGTACCAACAAAACAACATTCAATCAAACAACAATCAATAGCTAACCACTTTACTAAGGCTAACATACAAAAGACTTATAGATACTACAAAGCAACTAGAAGAAAACCCATTTTATTTACCTAGTAAAGGTATGAGAGTATCACAACTTAGCAATTGCCTCTCTCGGTATCACCATGGCACAACTAAGTATCCCCTGGTAGATAACATCATAAAGAGGACAAGTGCATTAGTTTGGCATCAAAAACATTCATATTATATTTTGAAACATTTTTGGAAAAGCGGGAAATCATTCTCTCTATTTTATAAGGCTTACAAAACACCACACAAGAATAGGAAGTAAAAGATATGCCACACCATTTGAAAACTTAAACCAAATAATTGAATTAAGTTTAAGTTGCAGAGGTTTTGTTTTACAAGAATTAAACATTGGTTGAACAATTTTAATACAAAGAGGTGGTTAAAGTTTTTAAACAAACCAAAAAGTTTTGGTTCAACAACTCAAGTAGCACACACATGTTATTATCGGTAACCAATATGCATGAACAGAGACTAACAGTATTTTTCCTAGATGGCCAGTACTAATACAAGACTAACCCAATTGGATTCACCCAAAAATATTAATCTTACAAATTTAAGAATTTGTTTGAATCTGACTGTACAGAAAACAAGATCTGTAAGCCATAAATCGTAGAAAAATCCTAAAAATATGACACCACTGGCATTTGAAAGATATTTAAACAGAGATGCATACGCAATTGGATTTGGGTTGAAATTGTTTTGAAACTCTCACAAATGGATTAACAAGGTTACTGTATGTCTTTACCATTTGCTTTATCACTGGATTTACATAACAGATAAATGTTTGAAACTTGTTTGAGATGATTAAGAAAACATTCAGCAGTCCTACAAAGTTGGAATCACTCAATTAGGTTCAAATATGGATTGAAGGTATTTCGAAATTAAACCAACGCCAAAATGAAGGTATTGAAGGAAGCTTTCACCCGCAGTTGAGTTTGCTCAAAAAGGTTTTTTAAAACTGAACAAATCTAACAAACAGTGAATCTACATGTTTATAGAACTTTATTTACCAAGGAAAATCTGTAACAAATTTGAGGATGAGACCAACGCCACGTTGTAGATCTTTTCAATATCTATCTGTGGAACTTTGAATCACTCGATTTGGATCTGCACACGAGTTTTGGCGGATTTTACAAGATCATACAGAATCTGAAACAGCAAGATAGCAGAAATTACTGCAGGGATTTGGACGAACTTTGCTCAAGAACTTCAGATCTGAGGATCGCTCAAGCTTCTCCATGCTTAGCTCAACATGCACCTGCATCAAGATCCAATCTCGGCAAGAGAGGAAGAAGAAAAGGTGAGGAAATCAGCTAGGGTTAGGGGAAAAGAGAGAGAGAGGAATGCTCTCATGGTGAGGAGGAGCTTGAGGGAGGAGGGAGCTGCATCTTGGTGAGCTTTCCATGGCCATGGCCGGCCATGGAGCCTTGGGGAAGCAGCATTTCGTGGTGAAGAGGTAGGAGAAGGATAAGAGAGAGTGGAGGAAGGAGTGGGAAGCCAAAAATGAGAAGCAAAGGAGAGGAGGTGGCCGTCCAAGCCTCTTTTATAGAGGAAGGATGGTTGGCTGCCTCCTTTTTGATTGGCTATGGTGGGTGGCTGCCCATTTATTGATTGGGTTAGGTGGGAGGCAATACTTGTAAGAGAAGAAAGTGGAGATGAAGAAATTTCAGCTCATGCATGCCAAGAGCTTGGCATGGCCGGCTACTTGTTGACATTACAAGTGGACAAGCAAAGTTCAATGCCACTTCATGAGTGTCGACCAATGTTGAGTGTTGGGAGGTTTAGCTAAAAAAATGGTTTGATGATGTATTAAAATTTGGGAGAGAAGTGATAATAGACATTGGTGCCTATGTGGGAGAATAAAACACTTAGATCAAATTGTCAATTTGGCCAAGAGATGATGGTGATGATTTACAAGGTTTCATGTGCATGCCATTTTGGAGATGGCCGCCACAAGATTTGAGACTTGAACTAAGCAAAACAAGATGAGACACATGGCACTCAAGTGCTTATGCAAGACACACGGCACCACTTGTGTCATGCAAAGAAATTAGATTCCTTCAAGTAATTAAGAGTCCAAGGTTTAGAGAGATAGTGATGGAAAAGAATAGATGATTGAGATGGGTAGGGTGAAATATATAAGTTTCCCTACAAATAAGAGGTTGATGCGTGTAGTTGACACGTCCGTTGGGAACCCCAAGAGGAAGGTGTGATGCGCACAGCGGCAAGTTTCCCTCAGTAAGAAACCAAGGTTTAATCGAACCAGTAGGAGTCAAGAAGCACGTTGAAGGTTGATGGCGGCGGGATGTAGTGCGGCGCAACACCGGAGATTCCGGCGCCAACGTGGAACCCGCACAACACAACCAAAGTACTTTGCCCCAACGAAACAAGTGAGGTTGTCAATCTCACCGGCTTGCTGTAACAAAGGATTAACCGAATTGTGTGGAAGATGATTGTTTGCAGAGAAAACAATGAAACAAGTATTACAGCAGATTTGTATTTCAAGTATTAAAAGAATGGACCGGGGTCCACAGCTTCACTAGAGGTGTCTCTCCCATAAGATAAAAGCATGTTGGGTGAACAAATTACAGTCGGGCAATTGACAAATAGAGAGGGCATAACAATGCACATACATGACATGATAAGTATAGTGAGATTTAATTGGGCATTACGACAAAGTACATAGACCGCCATCCAACTGCATCTATGCCTAAAAAGTCCACCTTCGGGTTATCGTCCGAACCCCTTCCAGTATTAAGTTGCAAAGCAACAGACAATTGCATTAAGTATGGTGCGTAATGTAATCAACAACTACATCCTCGGACATAGCGCCAATCACTAGTAGGAAAAGCCTCATCAGTGGCGCACCAAAAATGGCTTCTGTGGCGCATGGGAGGTGCGCCACAGAAACGTCGCCACAAAAATAAGCTTTCTGTGGCGCACCCGGTCGTGCGCCACGTAAATAAGATTTCGTGGCGCACCCGGCCAGGTGCGCCACGGAAATAAGTAGTTCCGTGGCGCATGTGGTGTAGCTGCGCCACAGTAAACAGGTGCGCCACAGAATTATTTTTTGGTGCGCCACGTAACTATGTACAGGTATACTCGATTTTGTGCTCCCCGGTGTATTATACAGGTTTTATACTGGTTTTATACACCGTATACAGGTTATATACTGATATAATATAGATAGATATAATATGGACATATATAATCATCACATCATCATCACATTACTTAGAGCCCGATCGAGTTATACATATAGGTCCATACAACTCATAATCCATGCAAATTAAGAAAGTTCTCATCATCTCTAGATACAAACGAAGTGACACCGGCCGCCGCCTACACTAGGATGAAATAGAGTACCGCCGCGACGATGGTGAGCAAGAGCGAGAGCACAAGGAAGGTCTTCATCTTGCTCTTGTTAGCTTGGTGCGCCCTCCACTTGGCAACCGCCTCGTGTCTAGTCTGGGTACCCTTTGTAGCAGCTTGCCGCCGAACTTGTGCACCTGTTTCTTGCACTCCTCCCACTCCTCGTACACTCCTGGAACCCTCCTCGAACACGACGTAGTACGTCATCTCTATGGACACAAGGCATATTAGTATATAACGCAATGGAAAGAGTTAGAGGGTTCACATGCATACATATTCACAAGAATTAAAGCAAGGAAATAATAATAAACCTAAAAGAAATATAGCATCGGTATCACATAAGTAATATGGTTCAACGATAACGACTACAATAGTAACTGAAGTCCAACAACGACGACCACCGTTTCGAGCAAATTAAGCAAGTTTAGTTTACAACACGGTGCAAATTGTCTATCGATTCAAAGTAATGCTAGGCACACCGGCCTCTGGCCAACGAGACGTCTTCTTGACCGGCTCCGGGAACGGCTTGTACAAGTCCTTCGTCGTCCACGTCCTTCCATCACCCCGCTTATGTAGGCGTTCTTCGATATCCCTCTTAGGCAACGCTCTGGCTACGTGTAAGAGCCCCGATCCGTTGGATACATCTTGTAAGATAATTTCCGAGAGCTTTACTTGGATGCGATGGAAGTCTTCTCTAAGATCATCATCACTGATTTCCTCGACATTTTAATGGGGTCTCGCTTACTAGGTGGCAGAGACATCATCTCTGCATCCTCGACAAACCCTTTAAGGTGATGGAGGACATAGAAGGCCTCCTTAATGCTGCCACCGGCTGCTTGATACAAGGGAAGTTGATCACGTGCTTGAACCCGATCTTTTTAGTGTCCGGCCTGATATGTTGCCCATTCTTGTCGAAGGTGCCTCCACTTTTGGAGTAGCCAAGGATAGCCTCATCGAGAACACCCCTTATTCTCGTGTAGTCTTTCTTCGTCGTCGTACTCGACGAGTCGAAATACTGGGCTAGTGACCACTTTGGATCTAGGATGATGAGTGTGCAGTATTTGTCCCTGCTCAACACACATGCAATTGAAATGGAATGTTGGAAATGATCGGCAATGGAAGAAATATATAAGAAAGCATAAGTTACGACGGCGCGTGAGCGGATGTGTACTTACTCGGGAAAGACAGCGTAAGAATGGTGTTGCTCTCTTTGTGCATGAGCATGAAGTTCTGGAGGTACCGCACCGCCTTGGTCCGTGTCCTTGAGCCGTCCCGGAGCTGGCTATCGCGCATGTAGTAGGGATCCGCTACCGCGATGTGGCGGGGTCTCTCTCGTTGATCTTCATCCGAAGATTAATCGCGTATAGGCGAACCAAGTTATAGTCGAGCCGTTTCGAGTGAAATAGATTGAAGACGTCCTCGAACGCTATGAAGAAGATATCCGCGGGGTCTTCATTGACGAAGTTCTGGTTGGACGGCACCTTGACCGAGAACACCGGGTAATTTGGATCCTTTTCTTTAAGAAGGACGCTCTCTTGATAATGAATAGAGTGCTGCAAAGGGAGCATTTGTCCACTTGCGAGGTGTTCCATGTCCGGAGGCGGTATAGGTTTACCAGCTTCATGACACCGGGGCAAGCCATCCGGTGTAGGTGGTACCATGTCGTCGGCCCGGATCCTCTTAGGAGCAGAGCTGGCTCGAAGATGCGCCCTTCTTGGCTCCTCTCTTCCTTCCCTTCTTCACTTGACCTACTGGGGGTGCTTGTGGTGCTGATGGTGGTGCTTCGGGTGCCGGTGGTGCTTCTGAGGTTGCTGGGGTTGATTTGGGTGGATCCCCGATGATCGTCTTACGCAGCGTGTTAGGGCTGAAAACGGTAGCAGAGCTTGACTTGAGCCGGATTGCCAGCCTCCGGAGGAGTGTCTTGAGAAAGACCCGTGAAGACCAGGCGCTGCTTCGTGACCGTAGGGGGACGACTAAGTTGATCGCCGTGTGTGCGGAAGGCTTGTTCATCCATAGGAGGCATGTACATATCTTGGCTGCAGGCGCCGTTGTTGATGTAGGCATCGATGTCATCATCATCATCTACATCATTGCCATCAAGTGGCGCCATGTCCTGGACCTTAGGTGGTGGCGGTTGCGATGCCGCCGCTTGGCGTACCGTGCGTCTAGTAGGCGGTCGTTGCGGTAGCGCTCCCAACAACTGTTTGTGGCGTCTGGTGGTGACGGCGATCGTCGGTTCCTTCCGGGTGGCGGCGGCGACCGTCGGTTCCTTCAGGGTAGTGGGGGCGGCGACCGCCGTTTCCTTAAGGGTGTCGTCGGCGTTGGCGATCTTGGGCCGGATGATAGGGGAGGTGGCGCCGGTGCTTCTCTTACAACTCGGAAGACCCCCCCGTACGAATCTGGTTCTTCGGCCATTTCATAAGCCATGAGGTGCAATCCCCAAGGGACAAAACCTCGCCTTCTTCCGCGCCCGGAGGTTGAAAGGGGGGGATGGCGTAGCGGTACTCCGGCACTACCATTACCAACTTGACCTTCGCCACGTCTTCCGTCAATGTAGCGCCGTGCATAACGCGGGAAGCCATGACAAAGCCGCTAGCAACTTCCACCAACTTGCCGCCGGGCTCCACCGTTTGCGTAAGTATGCATTGTTCATCCCGAGTCGGGGCGCCATGTTGGGCATCGTGAGATGGCAGATCACGAAAGGCATATATAGTTAAAGAAGATGACGCGAAGGAGTAACTAATGAGTTTACCTCCTTGATGGCGTCGATCTCGGCTACCGTCGATACAAGGGCGGCGGTTGGGGGCGTCGATGCGACCGGGCTGGAGCTGCGGCGGCGGTTGGAGCTGCGGCGGCGTCTGGTGGAGCCCCGACGCCGGCGTCGGGTGGAGCGGCACCGTCGGCGACACGTGGAAGCTTGAGTTGCTGCCGCTAAGGCTGGGCACATGTATCGGCCCCACTTGACCTCCCGCATTCCAAGCGGCTAACCCCTCAATCAACCCAGGGGGGATGATCTGCCGGATCTTCTCGTCCAATAACTTGTTCATCATCTCCGTGTTCTCCACAGGCTTTTCGGCCACCAGCTTCTCTAGTGACTCCACCTTCTTCTTCAGCTCCGGAACCTCGGATTTATCCTTAGCCGATGACCTCCTCTCCAACTTTCTCGTCTTGGCATCCGATCCGTAGTACTCGGATAGCTTCATACTTGTGCCAAAGCCGGACACACGGCCAGCCGACGTCGGTGGCTTGTCTGGCTCCCTCTCCTTGTACTTGTTCATCGCCCCGTTGAAAGGCGTGTCCCACGGTTCCGTCGACCCCGGGACGACGGGCCAGCCTTCGTCAACTCTTCATCCTTTAGACAAAGGAACTTAAGGTTAGCCCATTTGGCTTCATTGCCTAATAAGATGAGCGAAATAATATAGAACTATCCTTACCAGGTACTTCTCGAAACCCTTCATGTCTTCGTGATCCGTAATAAATTCCCCCGTCTTCCGACCTAAGTAGTAGCGGGACCGGACAAAGTTCCTAGCCTGTTCATCCCGGATTTTGTGCCAGGGGTTTTCTTTCCCCGTACGTACCATCTCGGCATCCTCCTTGTCCCAAGTGGGCTGTTTTCCTCGGTAACCGCCGCTTCCGCAATGGTGGGTCCCTAAGTTCAAATCCCGCATTTTCTTCCCCAAGGCGGTCCATTTTTTAACAGCGTCACTCTGTAAGTAAGACTTGAATGCATTAAAGTCTTCTAAGGAGAGCGACGGGTCTTTGCTACTTATCCTCTCCCAGCTTTCACCGGCCTCGATCTTTCCCTTCAGCCGGTTCTTCCAAGCTGCTCAAGGCGGTGCTCATCTTCGTGAGAGCTAAAGAGTCCACCTTCTTATTTAACGGCTCCGGGAACGTGTATCGTTGGTGAAGCTTCCGGAGGAGGGATTGGGCGATAGCCTCGTTCTCCTTGCTTCGAGGTCCCGAGTTAGGATCGGCACGGTTTCACGGACGATGCACCCTAGTTGCATGCCGTACCCTTTGGCAACCCACGAAGGCTCCAAGGGTAGGCCACTTTCGGAGACTACCGTGAAATGATCGGTGACGTTGGCGAGCACTTGCGGCCTCCGATCCCTCCTTGCCCTCCTCGCCGTCCTCTTCTTCTTACCCTCCCGAGGGTTGCCGCCGCTATCACCTTCCGTGCGGTTGGCCGCGTTCTCTTCACCGGCCGTCTCTTCACCGGTCCGGGCGGCGTCGTCCCGGGTATCGTCATCGTCGCCGGTGTCGGCGGCGGCCCCCCGGCCCTCTCCCTCGGAGGCAGTGTCCCGGCCCTCTCCCTCGGAGGCGGCGTCCCGGCCCTCTTCCTCATCGTCGGGCGACTCGGCGGCGGCCTTCCGGGGCTGCTCGTAGCCCTCCCGGAAGTCCTTGTTGGCCTCTCTCGCTTCATCGTTCCGGCTCCCGGGCTTAGAAGTGTTGCCCGACATGTTTATTTGCACTTCATTAAAAAGAGGCAACAAGTTAGTACAAAAGTCAACCAGAAAATTCGGCATGACTTTTGCTAATTTTTCTACGTAGGAGTGCCCATTTCTCAACCGAAACGGAAGTTAATCAACGCTTCGGGAGAAATGGGCAACTCAATGAAATCCTCGCAAAAATATCCACCATATACACCATATATCCACCATATCCACCATAAACCGGAAAACCTGGACATATATTGCTCGGACATATATAGTTCCTATTTTTTTAACCCGGAGCACTACAACAAATTAACCCTGAAGCATCTACAATACATCAAACAAAACCTGGTGCATCAATACAGCTGGCATTATTAACCTAGAGCATCAATACAACAAATATTATTAACCTGGAGCATCTACAACAAATTAACCTGGAGAATCTACAATACATCAAACAAAACCTGGAGCAATCACCTGGAGCACTACAACAAACCTGGAGCATCTTTTTAACCAACTGTTAGCATATTTAGTGCAGCCAAGGCAGTAGCTAATGACTTAGAAAAATGACTTCAATAGTAGGCAATAGCATTTCATTCAAAATCAACTAGGCAGTATCATTTGTATTAAAAAACCTAACAAATCCTAGCTAGCAGTAGCAATAAAGAACATCAACATATAAAATTCCAGAGATAATTAAATAGCAGAAGCTTGAGCATCATATGGAAATGCTAGTGTCTTCAAATGAAAATGCTATTACTCATAATTACTTAAATTTTTGGTAGATAATTACTTAAATTTAAAAAGGCAGTATATGCTTCTTCATAACCAAGAATACAAGCTTAAATTTAAAAAGGCAAGTATATGCTTCTTCATAACCAAGAGCAAGCCAACCGAGTAGCTACCGCCAACATGTGAGCATGAGCATCATTTACGTACGAGAGAAACAACAACAACATTAGCTTGTTCATTTTTATTTTTATTCCCAAATAGTAGGTTGTAGCTTGTTCATTCAAATAGTAGGCAGTAGCTTTTTTATCTCTAAATTCAAACAGACAGCATTTCATGTACTAGTAGCATTATTATCTTGAAACCCCAAGCAAGTAATCGGTATATCATGACATGTGACCAAGTAGCTACTGCCAATATATTCATGAAAGCATCATCCAATGCATTATTTGGGGAAGCAAAATTGGGGTGCTATAGGATCATAGGCATTCATAGGTTTGGGAAGTGGCCCCTAGCATCACCAAGCTATTAAACCACAACCAAAGCATTAATCATCATAATCTACTAAGATTCAGATTATAATGGATATTTACCAACAATTACTTGGCATCCGGCCATTCATTCTATGCAAACAAATTGAATCATTATGAATACATAGTTCATCAATAAATAGTTCCAAGTAATTCATACCGACTCTCGTTAACCCTCTTTTAAACATTTTCAAAATTCTTATCATCTGTCTAAATCAAAATTCATACCGACCATCAAATTTCTATTTGACTAACACATCAAAATTCATAAATTGAATGTCCACATAAGCTATAGCAGCACTACATCAAAATTCATACTGACCATCAAAATTCTATTTGACTATATGTATATGCAACATTGTCAATTGCTCAATCAAAATTAACTACATCACCAGCAAGAAATTAAGCAAATTGAGAACCAAATTGAGAGGCAGGGAGGGGCCGGGGCACAGGGGAGAGGGAGGGGCCGGGGCACAGGGAGAGGGAGGGAGGCACAAGGGAGAGGGAGGGAGGCACAGGGGAGAGGGAGGGATCTCACCGACGGCGGCGCTAGGCGGTGATGGCGAGCGCGAGCGATGGTCCTCCTCCTCCTCCTCCTGCTGCTCGCGGCGCGGGCGGGGTGGTCCTCCTCCTCCCGCTCGCGGCGTGTGCGGGGTGGTCCTCCTCCTCCCCGCTCGCAGCGTGGGCGGGGTGGTCCTCCTCCTCCTCCTCTTCCTCCTGCTCGGTGGTGCTAGGCGGCGGTGGCGAGTGCTAGGCGGCGGTGGAAGCTAGGGTTCGTCACGCGGATACGAATGGGGAAGAGAGAGATGGGGGAAGAGCGAACCGCTCATTTCACCAAGTCAGTAGATTCTGTGGCGCACCTAGTTGTGCATGCGCCATAGAATTCCTTAATTCTGTGGCGCACCAAGCGGGACATGCGCCACAGAATTAAGGAATTCTATGGCGCATGCGTATAGGTGCGCCACGAGTTCTATCGACTTGGTAAACAAGCGGGCTAATGCCGTGTTCCGTCGAAACACAGCATTAGCCCAGTGGTTAAGCCCACTTGTAGGCTTGGGTAACCCAGGTTCGAACCCTGGTTGCCCCTACTTTTTTCCCTTTTTAAAAATGTTTTTGTTACATTTTCAAGAAACAACACAACATTTAATAATAATTACTAGAGATTTTCAATTACAAATTACTTGTCTCACACACACATGTTCTTGTCTCTCTCACACACACATGCATGTACTTGTCACACACACATACACCAAAAAAAGATCTTCTTCGTCCCGGCTCCGAGCTCTAGCGTCTCTTCGCAATCTTCTTGCCCTTTCGGTTGTTGGCGGTTGAATACTTTATACCGGCCACCTTGAGATTTCTTCGCGTGAATGGACAACCTTTAGAGGGTAGGAGGTCTTCCTTCTTACTTTACTAGTAGTAGGCATGTCGAAGTGCCTCGTCGAATTCCTCCTCCATCTTCGGGTCACCGTTCTTGTCCAAGTCTTCCTCGTTGGCGTCTCCTTGCATTCCTATGATGCTCCTCTTGCCCCTCCTCACGACAACACGGCTAGGCCTCGACGGATCGGTGATGAAGAAGCATTGGTCAACTTGGCTACCGAGTACCCATGGCTCATTTTTCGCGGATGCGTTCTTCGATTTTGCATCGGGTATAACCATGGTTGTGAAATATCGGCCTTCTTTTTCGACCTTCTTGGCCCATCTCACACGAAACATTGGCACCGTCTCTCCACAGTAATTGAGCTCCCATATCTCCTCGATCCTTCCAAAAAATCTTTCCTTGACATTAGTCTCGTCATCGGCGTATGACAGCATAGTTACTCCCGAGTTTTGATTTTCACTATTTCTGTCCCTTTCCTCGGTGTAGAATCTGTAACCGTTGATGTCGTACCCTCGATAGGTCCTTACGTTATGCGCGGGTCCCCGTGATAATGTGTATATGAGTTTTTCATCTTCGGTAGAAGGCGTATTTCTCTCGTGCTTCAACCGGTTGAGTTTGCTTGAACCAACGCGTGAAGCTGGAGTTGTGCTTTTTGGTTACGTCTCCCATCTTCCTCGGCCGGCCCATATCGATGTAATTCTGCTCGACCATGCTTTTGTGCTCTTGCACGAAAGGTTCGGTCAGTTTTAAGTGTTGTAGCGCGACCCGGTGAGCCCTGTCAAAGTCGTCGCGTCGATTTTCAATGCCGACATGGACTGAGCGGTAGCCCTCGCGGTGACCGACTCCGGCGAGCCTCCCGAGGTGCGTCCCGGGTGGTAGACCAACATGATCCTCGTCGTCCTCGGTGCTTAGATAATTCCGGCAGAAGGAGATGCACTCGTAGGTTAGAAACCCCTTGGCCATGCTTGCGTCCGGACGGGCCCTATTGCGAACGTATCCTTTCATGACACCGTTCGCCTTTCGAAAGGCATCATGTTGTGGAGGAACGTTGGGCCGAGCTGCTTGATGTCTTCAACGACATGGAGAAGGAGATGGACGCATATATCACGGAATGCGGGCGGGAAGTAAATCTCGAGCTCACATAGTATCACCACGATCTCATCCTCGTAGCATCTTGAGCTGCCTCACGCCGATCGACTTCCTGGTGATAACGTCAAAAAAGTTGCATAGGCCAAACAGCGTATCACGGACGTGCTCATCCATTATGCCTCGGATCGCAACGGGAAGTATCCGCGTCATTAGCACGTGGCAATCGTGAGACTTCATCCCGGTGAACCTCTTCTTCGCTACGTCCAGATATCCGCTTATATTCCCCGAGTAACCGTGAGGAACTTTCACTCCTAGGAGGCACTGAAAAACTGCTCGAGCTCCTCCGGACTCGTTGTGAAGCGGGCAGCGGGAAGCTGCACCGCGTTCTTCTTAGCCCTTTTACGGAGACGTTGAGTCCCTTCCGTCCGATCATCATCATCATCATCATCATCATCATCGTCGATATCGGGGCTTGAAGATCTTTCCCGATGCCAAAATGTTTAAGATCGTATCTTGCTTTCGGTCCATCCTTGGACTTCTCTGAGTTGCAAAGAGTGCCAAGCAGACTCTCGGTAACGTTCTTCGTAATGTGCATGACATCGAGGCTGTGGGGCGTGTGGAGGACCTTCCAGTACTCCAAGTCGTGGAAAACAGACCTCGCTTTCCATACACCGAGCAGCGGCTCTGGCTTCGGTCGCTTCTTTCCCGGCGCCGGGCACTCCTTCCAATTTTTCAGAAGATCATCGATTTCTGCGCCGCTCCTCGGGCGTGGGGGTCCATCGGGCTCATCTTTACCATTGAACAGATCACCGCGTTTTCTCCACGGGTGATCCAAGCGAAGCCACCTTCGAGCACCCGGGTAGACGGTTTTCGAGGACCCGGGATCCCTTGGTAGTTGTAGATGCGGGGTATCGTCCATGCACTTCACACAGCCGTTGAATCCGTGGCCCACCTGGGCAGATACATATGCGTAACCAGGATAGTCCGTGACCGTCGTGATCAACGCGGCTCTCATATCGAAATAAGTTCTAGTGTAGGCGTCCCACGTACGGGGTGGCGTCTTCCACAACGTGTCTAACTCCTCTTTCGGCAGCCCGAGATACAAATGCATGTCGACACCTGGTTGTTTCGGCCCCTGAATGAGAATACTCAGGTGTATGTACCTTTGCTTGGTGCACAGCCACGGGGGTAGGTTGTAAGGCCATACAAACACGAGGCCAGGTGCTATGCGTGCTACTCCGGTTGCCGAACGGATTGAGTCCATCGGTGCTCATACCCGGCCTGATGTTCCTTGCGTCGCCCCGAACCTAGGGAAGGCGATGTCCAATGTTTGCCACTGTCCGGCGTACGAAGGGTGTGTCGAGCATATAGCCCATCTCCGGATCTTCTTCGGGCTTCGCCTTTCCTCGTGCCATTGCATGAGCTTTGCTTCCTTAGGGTCCACGAAATACCGCTGCGGACGGGGAGTGATAGGAAAGTACCATACCACCTTTCGAGGTACCTTCTTGTTCCCAACCTTGTACCGTCCGTGGCCACACACCGGACATGTGGTTCTGTCCTTGTACTCGCACCTATAAATCACACAATCATTAATGCGGGCGTGGTATTTTTCGTGCGGTAGGTCAAGGGGACACACGACTTTCTTGGCCTCCTCGGTACTACTTGGCAATGTGTTCCCCTCCGGGAGACGATCGTGCCAGAATTTTAAGCTCTTGCTGAAGCTGGAATCGGTCCACTTGTTCTGCGTCTTCATCTGCAGGTAATCAAGCGTTACATGCAAGCGCGTATCCTGCGGACGACACCCAGGAAAGATCGGAGTCATTCCGTCTTTCTCCATTTGCGACAGCTTGGCTCTCTCTCTAGCTGCAACTCTATCGTTGCTCGTCTCCTGGAGGAGCAGATCTTGAACATGAGAGTCCCGCAAGGCCGAAATTAGCGTGGTCGCGCCGGAATCTTCTTCTTCATCATGATGATGTTCTCCGCCGGCATCTTCTTCTTCATGATGATCTTCTCCGTCGACTTCTTCTTCATGATGATAGTCCCCGTCGGCATGATGATAGTCTTCTTCATGATGATAGTCGTCTCGCTCGACATGGTCTTCATGCGCACCATTTGATGGGGCCGGCCGCGCCTGGTTGTCTTGCATGAAACCGCGCCTCAGCAGGTGCTCCTCCAGCTTGTCCGGAATCGGGGTTGATCCAGCGCTCGAGTTTGCATGATCGACACGGACATCTTATCTCGGCGCCTATTGTTCCGAATCATGTCCTCCTTCGCGTCTATCTTGTATCTAGAGATTCGAGCGGAACTCATCGAGAGGACCATGCTTGCCTCGCAAATGGTATACATAGAACAGGAAATTAGAACCGCACCAAATGCACACACATGCATGGGCCGTACCTCTCCTCAAGGTATTACATGGAGTGGAAAAATTCGGCATGACCTCTCCTCAAAGTAGGACATATGGGTAGTGCAAAACTTGCCGAAACGGAAATGAATCAACATTTCGGCAAACATCCATGCACCACACCGGCACACACACAAGCGCTTCACCTGCAACAAGCATCCATACACACGACGGCCACACAAGATCTACAAGCATATGCATGTCTCCTCCAAGCATATGTATGTCTCCTCCAACTACTCACCTTCTAGATTCGATACCGAGACGAGACCGCGATCGATGACTTCGAGAGGAGGAGAGAGTATGGAGAGCCTTCTCCTCAACTCCAATTAAGTATCAACCAAAGTAAGTGTAATAAATACCCAAGCAAGTGAAAAGTGGAGTCAAAATGGTATGAGAGAGAAGGGGGGACGAGCTAGATGGAGGAAGAAGAATGGCTTGTGTAGTGTGGTAGGTGGGAGGTTGCTCACTTTTGTAGATCTGGTTCGCTAACTCGTGGCGCACCAACCACAAGTGCGCCACGGTATAGCTTATTTCGTGGCGCACCGACCGCAAGTGCGCCACGAGATAACTTATTTCGTGGCGCACGGAATACGGTGCGCCACGGAATACCTTATTTTTGTGGCGCACTGTCGCCGTGCGCCACGAAGAAGTAATTTCGTGGCGCACCGAGGTTTGTGCGCCATAGAAATTGTAAAACCAATGATTGGGGGTGACAGGGTGTGGGGCCCACCAAGTTTTTGTGGCGCACGGTTTAGCAGGTGCGCCACAAAATTAAGCTATTTCGTGGCGCACCGAGCTTCGTGCGCCACAAAATAAGTTTCTGTGGCGCACCAAAAACGGTGCGCCACAGAACTAAGCTTCGCCTATAAGGGTTTTCCTACTAGTGAATGTTTTATCCCTAGTGGCAACAGCACAACACAACCTTAGAACTTTCTGTCACTGTCCCAGGTGTCAATGCAGGCATGAACCCACTATCGAGCATAAATACTCCCTCTTGGAGTTAAAAGCAAAAACTTGGCCAGAGCCTCTACTAGTAACGGAGAGCATGCAAGATCATAAACAACACATATGTAATAACTTGATAATTAACATAACATGGTATTCTCTATCCATCGGATCCCGACAAACACAACATAGAGTATTACGGATAGATGATCTTGATCATGTTAGGCAGCTCACAAGATCCAACAATGAAGCACAATGAGGAGAAGACAACCATCTAGCTACTGCTATGGACCCATAGTCCAGGGGTGAACTACTCACTCATCACTCCGGAGGCGACCATGGCGGTGTAGAGTCCTCCGGGAGATGAATCCCCTCTCACGGCAGGTGCCGGAGGAGATCTCCGGAATCCCCCGAGATGGGATCGGCGGCGGCGGCGTCTCGGTAAGGTTTTCCGTATCGTGGTTTTTCGCATCGGGGTTTCGCGACGGAGGCTTTAAGTAGGCGGAAGGGCGAGTCGGGGGCCGACGAGGGGCCCACACCACGGGCGGCGCGGGCCCCCTTGGCCGCGCCGCCATGTGGTTTGGCCACCTCGTGGCCCCACTTCGTATGCTCTTCGGTCTTCTGGAAGGTTCGTGGTGAAATAGGCTCCTGGGTCTTCGTTTCGTCCAATTCCGAGAATATTTCGTTACTACGATTTCTGAAACCAAAAACAGCAGAAAACAGGAACTGGCACTTCGGCATCTTGTTAATAGGTTAGTTCCAGAAAATGCACGAATATGACATAAAGTGTGCATAAAACATGTAGGTATCATCAATAATATGGCATAGAACATAAGAAATTATCGATACGTCGGAGACGTATCAGAGGTCAATTGGGAGTGGTTTGAAATACTCCCTGAGTCTAGGGTTAGTTGAAGGGACTCCAGTTGGAAGTATCAAATGATCACCCATTTGATCAAGAGTTGGAGGGTGAGGGGGTACAATGTGGTAGATCAGAGATGTGCATAAGATGTGCAAGAATTTCCATTTGAAATAGAATTCATTTGAAAAGTATTTGAATCACCTCAATTGTCTAGGGACAATTGGTAATGAACTCAAGTGGAATGGAGTTTGAAAATGTTGAGAGAGAACTAGTTGGAACATAGGGGTTCAAAATGTTCTACTTACTTTCTCAAGTGAAGTAGAGTTTTCTCAAATTTAAAGTAAACAAGAAATGGTATAGGTACCATAAACAAGCCTTTTGTTAAAAAGAAGGCAAGATAGAAAATAATGTTTTAGAAATCAGTACTTGGTAGAAATGGGATGAGAAACAAAACCCATTTCAGTTCTTTGTTTTGTTTGGAGAAATTTCTTGAAAATATTTAATAAAACTAGAAGTAGTTTTGTGATCAAAACTAGAGAAGGAAAAACAATAGGGTTTTTGAGAGAGAAAACTAATTTAGGGAGAGGTGTTCTCAAGGGTAGATGGTGGCTACAATATGTACCCATCATTCCGACTCTTAGTTTTGTGCAATTTAAACTTGAATTAGAATAAAAACAAGAGGTAAAAGAGGAAGAAGTGATCTAGTGCTGAAACACTAAATAGGGTATAAGATCAAGTGGAAAATAAGAGTTGCAGGGGTAGAATGATACATGCAGGACGTGGAAATTGTAGAGGGAGATGCACAGATGAGATCCATGCATTGAAGTCACCAAAAACAGTTGTGGGTGCTTAGATTTCAACTGCCAAAGATTGGAATCCTTGAAGTCTGACAAAACATATTGTTGACTTGGCCTCAAAACAGGCAAGGATAAAAGAGTATAGAGGGATTTACTTCAAGGCAAGGACATGGTTGAGAAGTGCTCAAGATATGGTAGGTTTTGGACCAAGTGCATTGCCTTAGATGGCAAGGGAAAGATATGATAAGGAGGAGATGATCCCAAGTTTTGATTCAAGGATGATTTGAGCTAGATTTAAAACACCTGGAGGATTTCAAGATGGCACACTCATGCTGCCATCAGGAGACGGGTTTGATGTAGAAAGAACGAAAACAATTTTTCCTAAGCCACACATGTGTTTTATTTAGTGAGTTGCTTGTTTAACCACTAGAGGTGTTGTTCTTAAGGGTAGCTCAAAACAAAACTCAACAAGCAAATCAAGACAATTCATCTACCAACAGATCAAGGCAATTTATCATAACAAGCAGATCAAGGCAATTCATCTTAATTAGTCTATAGAAAAAGTTTTTGTTCCCCCTAATTTTTGCATTATGGACAAATAAACAAGGTTGAAAAAGTGGGGTGTTACAGATCTTCCACCCTTAAACTAATCTCGTCCTGAGATTACAAAGCGCAGAACTAGAGGGGTTGTAAAGCTTAACGAAAGTTAGACTCCATTCTACTGTCGGCGTGCCGTTGTTGAGAGGGTCGCAACTTCAGCTTCTGAGAGACATGATAGAATTCTTCCGAGGGCAAGCTTCGTGAAGGGTTGATTGCTCCATGCAGGTGTTGGATCTGTAGCTTCTTCACGATCCTGGCGGAGGTTCAAGACTGTGGGAGGGTTAGTGCACCCAACGGGGCTTGAGCAGGGCTGAAAACTTTTTAGAGTTAGCTTGATTTTAGTGGAAGACGAAGTCTTCCACCCTTAAGATTGTTCAGTGGGGTTCCTGAAATCATAGAGCCTCAGCCACGGGTCTTGTCGGACGCTTTTTGGAGCGAGCTCATTGATCTCTCGTCTTGAGTCAACATCTTCAGAGGGCGTTGGGTAGTCCACGGCTTCAAGAGGGTTTAGTGCATCCCAAGTTCCCATCGGTGTTTTAGAAAGGTTAAAAATGTTAGGGTTAGCTCCAATTTATAGTGGAAGACGAAGTCTTCCACCATTAAGATTTTTCATCGGGTTCTCGGAAAAACTCAGAGCTTCTGCCTTGTAGTTCTGTCTGGGGCTTCTGAAGAAGTCATCGGTCTTCCTTGTTCGACCGAAGAATCTTCGGGGCGACGTGCCGACCACCACTTCAAGAGGCACTTGCGGTGTTAACCGAGCCATAGGGGATGCGCGGTGAGTTAGTAAGTTGATGAAAGTCCTGGTTGGTATCCACATGAAGCAAGCAACAAAGGTCGTCGGAGGCAATCTTCAGCTTGACGGCCGGTCTGATTTATACCAGTTGAGAAGTTAGTGGGTAAACTACACTTAATCTTGAGTCTTGAGGTATCTTCAGGAGCTTCACTTAATGAGGACCAGATGAACCATGTGATGTAGGCGTTGGCGCTATTTTTCTCTCAGCTGGTTAGACGGTGTGTTAGGGGGTGGTTTTCAAGAAGTTATCCTCGAGGTTAGCGCGGTTACTCCAAGGTTAGACTAAGTTAGTATGTCTTCTCGCAGAGGTGCAGTCACTCTTGAAGGTAGGGGCTTCTGCTTTCTTGGCGTAGTAGAGATGCTTCAGCTGATCTTGAAGGTAGTTGGCGTAGAGAGGGGTCTGGGTTAGTTCTCCCGACGGTTGAAAAAAAAACAACTTCTAACGTGCTAGAGTTAGAGTCTTTCGTTAATTTACCCAATTTAACTAATACTTAGCATTCTATCAGTGAGGTAGATGAGGGCGAAACTGTATCAGGGAGGCTTTCTCAGCTAGGTTATCACACCGAGGGTGTTTTTCAGACCTAAAAACCAAGACAATCATACAAACAACAGACAGATAAAAACACTCCAGGCAGCACACTAAGAAACAACAAGCAATCATCACACCAAACAAGGCACTCTAAGTATGTAGGGGTACCTAATACGCAGGGGTGGCTCAATCAAAGCGATTGAGTTAGTCCTATTCATCCTATAGGTTTAGGGGCTGGTCCCATCTAGCTGACATCCACTTCAACAAGGACCCTTGAACTAGTTGGTGGTGAAGCAGGCCGGGTGTTGAGTCGTCGATGTTGAGGCAGAGGCTGAAACTGTGCAGAACTTCTAGTCTCGACATCCCGGGGACGTGAGGTCTTCAAAGGGGTAGCTGTTGAGGTGCTTCCGAAGTCGAGATCTTCTCGTGGCTGGCCTAAAAATTACTAGTCAAGAATTGAGGAATCGATCCTTGGAGACTGCAAAAGTGCAAGTCCATGGAGGAATAAGGTCAGCTCCTTGACATACTTTGGTCACAACCAAAGACATGATCTTATTATTCTCTTATGTGCTCACTAAGTCGGCTTCCAATCTTCAATAACTGTTGTTTGGAGATACACGAGTCTTCCTGAGGGATTGATCCATATTTGAGGTCGAGTCTCCGGTCTGAGTTGGGGACATCGTCCAATATGTAGGTTTGAAGTGGATGAGACAATAGAGTAAGATTTTCAAACATTTTTATAAAGCGGAGAGATAAGAATTTAGAAGTTTTGAAGAAACAATAGGAGTAGAAGCTATGCTTCCGACTAAAGAAAGAGTTTATTTCGTAAATAGTTTTTCCCCAAGTACTTGTTTCCTAACTAACATCCATGCTAACTAAGGTCTCCTATAGTCAGGATAGCTCTGATACCAGCTCTGTGGGGACCCCGGACTAGCTGTTCGAAATCCCCTGTTATGTATACAGTTCACGATCCCATGATCAGTGCGCCGTGAACACATAACCGAACTGATATCAAATGTATTACAAAGCGGAATAAGAAAATTACAACATGGTCACATGACCAATACTTACATAATAGCCTCGAAGGGCCTAACTAAACATCAGAGTAGCATCATCACTTCAGACAGCGCAAGCACTCCAAGTCATCCGCCATAACCCTACAGGCAACTGACTGGGAAGACGTTCCTAGCTCGCATAGACGTCGTCAACTCCTTCTTCGTCCATCGTGTTCCTCCAAGTCTGGCCAAGTAAATAGCCAGGGACAAAGCCGTGAGTACATTTGGAATTGTACTCGCAAACCATCAAGAAGATACTAACAAGATCTAGCTAGTGAGACAAGAGGGGAAGAATAGTTTCTCTTGTGGATATAGCATGCGTAAGAGAATTCAGTTTCTCTTGTTGATATAGCATACCGGCATCCCAAGTGATGCGGACACTATGGTACTCCTATGACATCTCTATATCTCTGTTGAAGAAGATACTTCAAAAGATAGACTATGACACCTTTATATCTTTAAAGAAGAGGTAGCGTTCCGGCATCTCAATTGATGCGGGCGCTAGGAGAGTCCTATGACATCTCTATATCTTTGTTAAAGAAGAGTTAGAAAACTACCATCTCATTTGATGGAAATGCTTGGGAAATCCTATGACATCTCTATATCTTTGTTAAAGAAGAGTTCTTCTACATGAAACACTAGGAAAGAGTTCCCCACTTGGTCTTATTTTTCCACGACCATCTCCATATGGTCGACAACGCCCTTTTTCCGTACCCTTCCGGTACATCCAACACAACACTTTCTTTGAAAAGCATTTATCAAAACAAAACGCAAGCCCCGGTAAAGGTAGACCTTTGCAACCCGTCCATCATCGCGGACGCGGCTATTCGAATAGATTTAACTCTGCAGAGTGTGCGCACTTTCCCCACAAGAACTGATAAATCCGCCGGGATCATCCCCGGATCGTCATACTAAAGTATGCGAGTCTCGGATAACCAGTCATAGTCTTTCGCCCGTCTCCATTGGCACAAGTCCTTCCCTGCGGGCTTACCCCTTCCCGGCACCCCGGCAGCATACCTCCTTTTGAGCGTATCTCCGGCGCCACGACGAAGACCCCCAGTAATCGTCCGGCTATCAGTCTAGACAGTGTATTGCCTCCTCCAGAGCGCAACCCGGCGTCGGAGGTCATCGTGACCCTCCCTAGAGAGTTGTGAAGGGTGCTTATGCCAATCTCAACGAACTACGGACTAAGCCCGTGCCCATATTGGATAATGTGGTTGCGCGAATAAAAGTTGGGCTGGTGTACACTTATACGCAGTGCCCCTTTTTTAGAAACCAATAATTTTTCCCACAACACCTTGGTTGTTCAACAAACAGCCATACACCACTTTCCCAAACATTCTTATCAAGATCCTTTGTTTTCTTAAACCATACACTTGGGTTAGCTCACCCAAGGTTTTCATAAACATTTACAACAAGGTAAACCTTTAGGGGTTCCCAACCTATAGTTTCATGAGAAGGAGCTAATACAACACCATGGCCGAGATGAGAGTCATCACGCCATGAGGGGTATGTGTGAGTGGCATAAAGAGGATCATACTTGCTTAAGATAAGCATGTATAAAGACAACATAGGGTGGATCAAACTTTCAGACTTGTGGTACTACTATGCAACTTGGATGGTGAAGGTTTACTATCCATCCAACATTCACAAGGGTACACGGCATACTTCTCTCAAGTTGAGAATTACACCAAGATTCATGACTTCGATACCTCTAGACTCGACAAAGGGGTGGGAGTGATGTAAACCTCTATCTTGGAATAGGACATGCTTATGTTGAGCATACAAGTAGACCCAAGGGAGTAGCACGGCCATGATACCATGCATCCCTCTAACATGAGCATGGGTGGAAAATCACCACAAGGAAGTACCCCAATTACAACCATACATAGACCAATATAGAGAGAACAACACATATAGAAGCAAGATGCTTTGGGACGTCAACAAATGACATCTAACAAGACATCAAACAGAGTTCAAAGATGGCTTGCCTTGGCTTATTTGTCCCTGGACTTCTTCAACTCCATCCAATAAGAATTCCAATAATATAAATAAAATCCTTGTCCAATTCCACTTCTTCTTCTTCTCTGGAATCGTTCGCATCTATCGCCGGAAAATATAAAAGGAACACAATCAATCACATTGTACCAACAAAACAACATTCAATCAAACAACAATCAATAGCTAACCACTTTACTAAGGCTAACATACAAAAGACTTATAGATACTACAAAGCAACTAGAAGAAAACCCATTTTATTTACCTAGTAAAGGTATGAGAGTATCACAACTTAGCAATTGCCTCTCTCGGTATCACCATGGCACAACTAAGTATCCCCTGGTAGATAACATCATAAAGAGGACAAGTGCATTAGTTTAGCATCACAAACATTCATATTATATTTTGAAACATTTTTGGAAAAGCGGGAAATCATTCTCTCTATTTTATAAGGCTTACAAAACACCACACAAGAATAGGAAGTAAAAGATATGCCACACCATTTGAAAACTTAAACCAAATAATTGAATTAAGTTTAAGTTGCAGAGGTTTTGTTTTGCAAGAATTAAACATTGGTTGAACAATTTTAATACAAAGAGGTGGTTAAAGTTTTTAAACAAACCAAAAAGTTTTGGTTCAACAACTCAAGTAGCACACACATGTTATTATCGGTAACCAATATGCATGAACATAGACTAACAGTACTTTTCCTAGATGGCCAGTACTAATACAAGACTAACCCAATTGGATTCACCCAAAAATATTAATCTTACAAATTTAGGAATTTGTTTGAATCTAACCGTATGTGAAAACAAGATCTCGTAAGCCATAAATCGTAGAAAAATCCTAAAAATATGAGACCACTGGCATTTGAAAGATATTTAAACAGAGATGCATACGCAATTGGATTTGGGTTGAAATTGTTTCTGAAACTCTCACAAATGGATTAACAAGGTTACTGTATGTCTTTACCATTTTCTTTATCACTGGATTTACATAACAGATAAATGTTTGAAAATTGTTTGAGATGATTAAGAAAACATTCAGCAGTCCTACAAAGTTGGAATCACTCAGTTAGGTTCAAATATGGATTTTTGGTGATTTAAAAGCTAACAGCCATGTCTGCAGAACACACAGAACAAGTTTAATTCACCACAAATCGTACATAAATCATAAAAATATGAGGTCAGTTTCACCTGAAATGTATTTAAAAGCTGGTTCTTACCCGATTTGTTTCATTCAAAAATTCGTTCCCAAGCTCCTGGTTTAATTCGACAAAGTCAGATCTGACCAGATCTTGATCTGTGAACCATTTCAGTTTCAGGAGGTCATTCGAAGTTAAACCAACGCCAAAATGAAGGTATTGAAGAGAGATTTCACCCGCAGTTGAGTTTGCTCAAAAAGGTTTTGTAAAACTGAACAAATCTAACAAACAGTGAATCTACATGTTTACAGAACTTTATTAACCAAGGAAAATCTGTAACCAATTTGAGGATGAGACCAACACAAGTTGTAGATCTTTTCAATATCTATCCGCGGAACTTTGAATCACTCGATTTGGATCTGCACACGAGTTTTGGCGGATTTTACAAGATCGTACAGAATCTGAAACAACAAGATAGCAGAAATTACTGCAGGGATTTGGACGAACTTTGCTCAAGAACTTCAGATCTGAGGATAGCTCAAGCTTCTCCATGCTTAGCTCAACATGCACCTTCATCAAGATCCAATCTCAGCAAGAGAGGAAGAAGAAAAGGTGAGGAAATCAGCTAGGGTTAGGGGAAAAGAGAGAGAGAGGAATGCTCTCATGGTGAGGAGGAGCTTGAGGGAGGAGGGAGCTGCATCTTGGTGAGCTTTCCATGGCCATGGCCGGCCATGGAGCCTTGGGGAAGCAGGATTTCGTGGTGAAGAGGTAGGAGAAGGATAAGAGAGAGTGGAGGAAGGAGTGGGAAGCCAAAAATGAGAAGCAAAGGAGAGGAGGTGGCCGGCCAAGCCTCTTTTATAGAGGAAGGATGGTTGGCTGCCTCCTTTTTGATTGGCTATGGTGGGTGGCTGCCCATTTATTGATTGGGTTAGGTGGGAGGCAATACTTGTAAGAGAAGAAAGTGGAGATGAAGAAATTTCAGCTCATGCATGCCAAGAGCTTGGCATGGCCGGCTACTTGTTGACATTACAAATGGACAAGCAAAGTGCAATGCCACTTCATGAGTGTCGACCAATGTTGAGTGTTGGGAGGTTTAACTAAAAAAAATGGTTTGATGATTGATACGTCTCCGACGTATCGATAATTTCTTATGTTCCATGCCATATTATTGATGATACCTACATGTTTTATGCACACTTTATGTCATATTCGTGCATTTTCTGGAACTAACCTATTAACAAGATGCCGAAGTGCCGATTCGTTGTTCTCGCTGTTTTTGGTTTCGAAATCCTAGTAACGAAATATTCTCGAATTGGACGAAATCAAGACCCAGGGTCCTATTTTGCCCGGAACCATCCAGAACACCCGAGAGCCGCCGGAGGAAGCCCCGGGGGCCCCACCCCACACCCGGCGCGGCCAGACGGGGGGCCGCGCCGCCCTATGGTGTGGTGGCCCCAGGCCCCCTCCGAGGCTGCCCTTCCGCCTATTTAAAGCCTCCGTCGCGAAAACCCTATTACGGAGGACGAAGAACCACGGTACGAGAAACCTTCCAGAGCCGCCGCCATCGCGAAGCCAAGATCTGGGGGACAGGAGTCTCTGTTCCGGCACCCTGCCGGAGCGGGGAAGTGCCCCCGGAAGGCTCCTCCATCGACACCATCGCCATCTCCATCAACGCTCGCTCGTCTCCCATGAGGAGGGAGTAGTTCTCCATCGAGGCTCGGGGCTGTACCGGTAGCTATGTGGTTCATCTCTCTCCTATGTGCTTCAATACAATAATCTCATGAGCTGCCTTACATGATTGAGATTCATATGATGATGCTTGTAATCTAGATGTCGTTATGCTAGTCAAGTGAATTTTACTTATGTGATCTCCGGAGACTCCTTGTCCCACGTGTGTAAAGGTGACGAGTGTGTGCACCGTGTGGGTCTCTTAGGCTATATTTCACAGAATACTTATTCACTGTTGAATGGCATAGTGAAGTGCTTATTTATATCTCTTTATGATTACAATATGTTTTGTATCACAATTTATCTATGTGCTACTCTAGTGATGTTATTAAAGTGGTTTTATTCCTCCTGCACGGTGTAATGGTGACAGTGTGTGCATCCGTGTTAGTACTTGGCGTATGCTATGATCATGATCTCTTGTAGATTGCGAAGTTAACTATTGCTATGATAGTATTGATGTGATCTATTCCTCCTACATAGTGTGAAGGTGACGAGTAGTGCATGCTTTGTGTTAGTACTTGGTTTAGTCGTGTTGATCTTTCATGCACTCTAAGGTTATTTAAATATGAACATTGAATTGTGGAGCTTGTTAACTCCGGCATTGAGGGTTCGTGTAATCCTACGCAATGTGTTCATCATCCAACAAGAGTGTAGAGTATGCATTTATCTATTCTGTTATGTGATCAAAGTTGAGAGTGTCCACTAGTGAAAGTCTATTCCCTAGGCCTTGTTCCTAAATACCGCTATCGCTGCTTGTTTACTGTTTTACTGCGTTACTACTGCTGCGTTACTACTGCTTGTTTACTGTCCCGGGCAAAGCACTTTTCTGGTGCCGTTGCTACTACTTATTCATACCACCTGTATTTCACTATCTCTTCGCCGAACTAGTGCACCTATTAGGTTTGTTGGGGACACAAGAGACTTCTTGCTTTGTGGTTGCAGGGTTGCATGAGAGGGATATCTTTGACCTCTTCCTCCCTGAGTTCGATAAACCTTGGGTGATCCACTTAAGGGAAACTTGCCGCTGTTCTACAAACCTCTGCTCTTGGAGGCCCAACACTGTCTACAAGAATAGAAGCTCCCGTAGACATCAAGCACTTTTCTGGCGCCGTTGCCGGGGAGGAAAGGTAAAAGGCACTCATACTCCGGTTCCAGGTAACAATACTTTTCTCGGCGCCGTTGTGTTTGTGCTCGAAGCTATTTCCTTTAGATCCTGCAATTGCATCATTTTGTTTCTTGTTTACACTAGTTTGGCATAATGGACAACAATGAGCTTCTTATTCTATTTCCTGATTTAAAACATGGATTGTTTGATGCGAAAATTAAAAAACCTATGGAATCTTATTTGCATGCTGGTAGTAATATTAGTATGAACGCTTTGAACACCATTGTTGATAATAATGTAGAAAGTTCTAAGCTTGGGGAAGCTGGTTTTGATGATCATGATCTTTTTAGTCCCCCAAGCATTGAGGAGAAAATTTTCTTTGATGATACTTTGCCTCCTATTTATGATGATTATAATGATAGTGGTCTTTTGGTGCCACCTACTATGGAGAGTAAATTTTGTTGTGATTATACTATGCCTCCTATATTTGATGATGAGAATAATAATGATAGCTACTTTGTTGAATTTGCTCCCACTACAACTAATAAAACTGATTATGCCTATGTGGAGAGTAATAATTTTATGCATGAGGCTCATGATAAGAATGCTTTATGTGATAGTTATATTGTTGAGTTTGCTCATGATGCTACTGAAAGTTATTATGAGAGAGGAAAATATGGTTGTAGAAATTTTCATGTTACTAAAATGCCTCTCTATGTGCTGAAATTTTTGAAGCTACACTTGTTTTATCTTCCTATGCTTGTTACTTTGCTCCTCATGAACTTGTTTATTTACAAGATTCCTATGCATAGGAAGCATGTTAGGCTTAAATGTGTTTTGAATTTGCCTCTTGATGCCCTCTTTTGCTTCAACTACTATTTCTTGCGAGTGCATCATTAAAACTGCTGAGCCCATCTTAATGGCTATAAAGAAAGAACTTCTTGGGAGATAACCCATGTGTTATTTTGCTACAGTACTTTGTTTTATATTTGTGTCTTGGAAGTTGTTTACTACAGTAGCAACCTCTCCTTATCTTAGTTTTGTGTTTTGTTGTGCCAAGTAAAGTCTTTGATAGTAAAGTAAGTACTAGATTTGGATTACTGCGCAGTTCCAGATTTCCTTGCTGTCACGAATCTGGGTCTACCTCTCGTAGGTAGCTCAGAAAATTAAGCCAATTTACGTGCATGATCCTCAGATATGTACGCAACTTTCATTCAATTTGGGCATTTTCATTTGAGCAAGTCTGGTGGCCTAATAAAATCCATCTTTACGGACTGTTCTGTTTTGACAGATTCTGCCTTTTTATTTCGCATTGCCTCTTTTGCTATGTTGGATGAATTTCTTTGATCCATTAATGTCCAGTAGCTTTATGCAATGTCCAGAAGTGTTAAGAATGATTGTGTCACCTCTGAACATGTTAATTTTTATTGTCCACTAACCCTCTAATGAGTTGTTTCGAGTTTGGTGTGGAGGAAGTTTTCAAGGATCAAGAGAGGAGGATGATATACTATGATCAAGAAGAGTGAAAGCTCTAAGCTTGGGGATGCCCCGGTGGTTCATCCCTGCATATTTCAAGAAGACTCAAGCATCTAAGCTTGGGGATGCCCAAGGCATCCCCTTCTTCATCAACAAATTATCGAGTTCCTTCTCTTGAAACTATATTTTTATTCGGCCACATCTTATGTACTTTGCTTGGAGCGTCTGTTTGTTTTTGTTTTTGTTTTTGTTTGAATAAAATATGATCCATCATGCTTGTGTGGGAGAGAGACACGCTCCGCTGGTTCGTATGAACACATGTGTTCTTAGCTTTTAATGTTCATGGCGAAGGTTGAAACTGCTTCGTTAATTGTTATATGGTTGGAAACGGAAAATGTTACATGTAGTAATAGGTAAAATGTCTTGAATAATTTGATACTTGGCAATTGTTGTGCTCATGTTTAAGCTCTTGCATCATATACTTTGCACCTATTAATGAAGAAACACCTAGAGCTTGCTAATTTGGTTTGCATATTTGGTTTCTCTAGAGTCTAGATAACATCTAGTATTGAGTTTTGAACAACAAGGAAGACGGTGTAGAGTCTTATAATGTTTACAATATGTCTTTTATGTGAGTTTTGCTGCACCGTTCATCCTTGTGTTTGTTTCAAATAACCTTGCTAGCCTAAACCTTGTATCGAGAGGGAATACTTCTCATGCATCCAAAATCTTTGAGCCAACCACTATGCCATTTGTGTCCACCATACCTACCTACTACATGGTATTTATCCGCCATTCCAAAGTAAATTGCTTGAGTGCTACCTTTAAAATTCCATCATTCACCTTTGCAATATATAGCTCATGGGACAAATAGCTTAAAAACTATTGTGGTATTGAATATGTACTTATGCACTTTATCTCTTATTAAGTTGCTTGTTGTGCGATAACCATGTTTTCTGGGGACGCCATCAACTATTCTTTGTTGAATATCATGTGAGTTGCTATGCATGTCCGTCTTGTCCGAAGTAAGAGAGATCTACCACCTTAATGGTTGGAGCATGCATATTGTTAGAGAAGAACATTGGGCCGCTAACTAAAGCCATGATTCATGGTGGAAGTTTCAGTTTTGGACATATATCCTCAATCTCATATGAGAATAATAATTGTTGCCACATGCTTATGCATTAAAGAGGAGTCCATTATCTGTTGTCCATGTTGTCCCGGTATGGATGTCTAAGTTGAGAATAATCAAAAGCGAGAAATCCAAAATGCGAGCTTTCTCCTTAACCTTTGTACAGGCGACATGGAGGTACCCCATTGTGACACTTGGTTAAAACATGTGCATTGCAAAGATCCGGTAGTCCAAGCTAATTAGGACAAGGTGCGGGCACTATTAGTACACTATGCATGAGGCTTGCAACTTGTAAGATATAATTTACATAACTCATATGCTTTATTACTACCGTTGACAAAATTGTTTCATGTTTTCAAAATAAAAGATCTAGCACAAATATAGCAATCGTTGCTTTCCTCTTTGAAGGACCATTCTTTTACTTTTATGTTGAGTCGAGTTCACCTATCTCTCTCCACCTCAAGAAGCAAACACTTGTGTGAACTGTGCATTGATTCCTACATACTTGCATATTGTACTTGTTATATTACTCTATGTTGACAATTATCCATGAGATATACATGTTACAAGTTGAAAGCAACCGCTGAAACTTAATCTTCCTTTGTGTTGCTTCAATACCTTTACTTTGATTTATTGCTTTATGAGTTAACTCTTATGCAAGACTTATTAATGCTTGTCTTGAAGTACTATTCATGAAAAGTCTTTGCTTTATGATTCACTTGTTTACTCATGTCATTACCATTGTTTTGATCGCTGCATTCATTACATATGTTTACAATATGATCAAGGTTATGATGGCATGTCACTTCAGAAATTATCTCTGTTATCGTTTTACCTGCTCGGGACGAGCAGAACTAAGCTTGGGGATGCCTGATACGTCTCCGACGTATCGATAATTTCTTATGTTCCATGCCATATTATTGATGATACCTACATGTTTTATGCACACTTTATGTCATATTCGTGCATTTTCTGGAACTAACCTATTAACAAGATGCCGAAGTGCCGATTCTTCGTTTTCTGCTGTTTTTGGTTTCAGAAATCCTAGTAACGAAATATTCTCGGAATTGGACGAAATCAAGACCTAGGGTCCTATTTTGCCCGGAACCATCCAGAACACCCGAGAGCCGCCAGAGGGAAGCCCTGGGGGCCCCACACCACACTCTGGCGCGGCCAGACGGGGGGCCGCGCCGCCCTATGGTGTGGTGGCCCCAGGCCCCCTCCGAGGCTGCCCTTCCGCCTATTTAAAGCCTCCGTCGCGAAAACCCTATTACGGAGGACGAAGAACCACGGTACGAGAAACCTTCCAGAGCCGCCGCCATCGCGAAGCCAAGATCTAGGGGACAGGAGTCTCTGTTCCGGCACCCGCCGGAGCGGGGAAGTGCCCCGGAAGGCTCCTCCATCGACACCACCGCCATCTCCATCAACGCTGATGTCTCCCATGAGGAGGGAGTAGTTCTCCATCGAGGCTCGGGGCTGTACCGGTAGCTATGTGGTTCATCTCTCTCCTATGTGCTTCAATACAATAATCTCATGAGCTGCCTTACATGATTGAGATTCATATGATGATGCTTGTAATCTAGATGTCGTTATGCTAGTCAAGTGAATTTTACTTATGTGATCTCCGGAGACTCCTTGTCCCCACGTGTGTAAAGGTGTCAGTGTGTGCACCGTGTGGGTCTCTTAGGCTATATTTCACAGAATACTTATTCACTGTTGAATGGCGTAGTGAAGTGCTTATTTATATCTCTTTATGATTACAATATGTTTTGTATCACAATTTATCTATGTGCTACTCTAGTGATGTTATTAAAGTAGTTTTATTCCTCCTGCACGGTGTAATGGTGACAGTGTGTGCATCCGTGTTAGTACTTGGCGTATGCTATGATCATGATCTGTTGTAGATTGCGAAGTTAACTATTGCTAGATAGTATTGATGTGATCTATTCCTCCTACATAGTGTGAAGGTGACAGTGTGCATGCTGTGTTAGTACTTGGTTTAGTCGTGTTGATCTTTCATGCACTCTAAGGTTATTTAAATATGAACATTGAATTGTGGAGCTTGTTAACTCCGGCATTGAGGGTTCGTGTAATCCTACGCAATGTGTTCATCATCCAACAAGAGTGTAGAGTATGCATTTATCTATTTTGTTATGTGATCAAAGTTGAGAGTGTCCACTAGTGAAAGTCTATTCCCTAGGCCTTGTTCCTAAATATCGCTATCGCTGCTTGTTTACTTGTTTTACTTGCGTTACTACTGCTGCGTTACTACTGCTTGTTTACTCGTCTCGGGCAAAGCACTTTTCCGGTGCCGTTGCTACTACTTATTCATACCACCTGTATTTCACTATCTCTTCGCCGAACTAGTGCACCTATTAGGTGTGTTGGGGACACAAGAGACTTCTTGCTTTGTGGTTGCGGGGTTGCATGAGAGGGATATCTTTGACCTCTTCCTCCCTGAGTTCGATAAACCTTGGGTGATCCACTTAAGGGAAACTTGCTGCTGTTCTACAAACCTCTGCTCTTGGAGGCCCAACACTGTCTACAAGAATAGAAGCTCCCGTAGACATCAATGATGTATTAAAATTTGGGAGAGAAGTGATAATAGACATTGGTGCCTATGTGGGAGAATAAAACACTTAGATCAAATTGTCAATTTGGCCAAGAGATGATGGTGATGATTTACAAGGTTTCATGTGCATGCCATTTTGGAGATGGCTGCCACAAGATTTGAGACTTGAACTAAGCAAAACAAGATGAGACACATGGCACTCAAGTGCTTATGCAAGACACACGGCACCACTTGTGTCATGAAAAAAACTTAGATTCCTTCAAGTAATTAAGAGTCCAAGGTTTAGAGAGATAGTGATGGAAAAGAATAGATGATTGAGATGGGTAGGGTGAAATATATAAGTTTCCCTACAAATAAGAGGTCAATTGGGAGTGGTTTGAAATACTCCCTGAGTCTAGGGTTAGTTGAAGGGACTCCAGTTGGAAGTATCAAATGATCACCCATCTGATCAAGAGTTGGAGGGTGAGGGGGTACAATGTGGTAGATCAGAGATGTGCATAAGATGTGCAAGAATTTCCATTTGAAATAGAATTCATTTGAAAAGTATTTGAATCACCTCAATTGTCTAGGGACAATTGGTAATGAACTCAAGTGGAATGGAGTTTGAAAATGTTGAGAGAGAACTAGTTGGAACATAGGGGTTCAAAATGTTCTACTTACTTTCTCAAGTGAAGTAGAGTTTTCTCAAATTTAAAGTAAACAAGAAATGGTATAGGTACCATAAACAAGCCTTTTGTTAAAAAGAAGGCAAGATAGAAAATAATGTTTTAGAAATCAGTACTTGGTAGAAATGGGATGAGAAACAAAACCCATTTCAGTTCTTTGTTTTGTTTGGAGAAATTTCTTGAAAATATTTAATAAAACTAGAAGTAGTTTTGTGATCAAAACTAGAGAAGGAAAAACAATAGGGTTTTTGAGAGAGAAAACTAATTTAGGGAGAAGTGTTCTCAAGGGTAGATGGTGGCTACAATATGTACCCATCATTCCCACTCTTGGTTTTGTGCAATTTAAACTTGAATTAGAATAAAAACAAGAGGTAAAAGAGGAAGAAGTGATCTAGTGCTGAAACACTGAATAGGGTATAAGATCAAGTGAAAAATAAGAGTTGCAGGGGTAGAATGATACATGCAGGACGTGGAAATTGTAGAGGGAGATGCACAGATGAGATCCATGCATTGAAGTCACCAAAAACAGTTGTGGGTGCTTAGATTTCAACTCGCCAAAGATTGGAATCCTTGAAGTCTGACAAAACATATTGTTGACTTGGCCTCAAAACAGGCAAGGATAAAAGAGTATAGAGGGATTTACTTCAAGGCAAGGACATGGTTGAGAAGTGCTCAAGATATGGTAGGTTTTGGACCAAGTGCATTGCCTTAGATGGCAAGGGAAAGATATGATAAGGAGGAGATGATCCCAAGTTTTGATTCAAGGATGATTTGAGCTAGATTTAAAACACCCGGAGGATATCAAGATGGCACACTCATGCTGCCATCAGGAGACGGGTTTGATGTAGAAAGAACGAAAACAATTTTTCCTAAGCCACACATGTGTTTTATTTAGTGAGTTGCTTGTTTAACCACTAGAGGTGTTGTTCTTAAGGGTAGCTCAAAACAAAACTCAACAAGCAAATCAAGACAATTCATCTACCAACAGATCAAGGCAATTTATCATAACAAGCAGATCAAGGCAATTCATCTTAATTAGTCTATAGAAAAAGTTTTTGTTCCCCCTAATTTTTGCATTATGGACAAATAAACAAGGTTGAAAAAGTGGGGTGTTACATACATGTTATGAATGTATTCCTTGTTTGGTCACACAATAAAATTCTTGGGTATTTTTACCATATTGGTTGGTATGAAGTGTCATACAAAACAACGAAATACAAGAATACAATGGCCTAAGTGACTGACAAGGAATATGCCAGGAATGCACGTCTGGAACAATATAAAGTGTTATTATGTTCGTCGTTGGCATTCTGTCTAGCCCTTCAGATTATAATAAATAACTTTATAATTTTTATTTTGTTTTCGTCAAATGAAAACAATGAGTTGTTCAAATTTTGACAGTATTCCATGTGTACGATGGATAAGTTATTATAAATCTTTATGGTGGAACACACATGCATAACACTGACGCTAAAATGCCATAAGGCAAATGATTTGAATTCCACTTATTTGTGGAACCGCTATTTAGGTCATGTTAGAACGGAACGCATGAAGAAACTCCATGCAGATGGATTTTTGGAGTCATTTTTATTTTGAATCGTTTGGCACTTGCAAATATTTTCTAAAGAGAATGACTGAAATATCGTTCATAGGCCAAAAGTTGAATGGGCAACTAACTTAGTGGAAACATGCATGATGATGTATGTGGTTCACTGGGCATAGTTGTGTGCGGGAGATTCTTCTACTTCATAAAAACTTCCTACAATGAATTGAGTATATATATGTGGATATATTTATTCGATAAGGAAGAAGTTTGAAACATTTGAATGGATTCAAATAAATTTCAGCATGTAGTGGAAATCATCGTAATAGAAAAGTCAAATATCTATGATTGGATCATGGTGGAAATGTTTGAATTACGAGTTTTAGCGAACATCTAAGAGAGTTATGAAATTGTTTTACAACTCACGTTTCTTGGAGTATCATAGTGATGATGTAGTATCCAAGAGATGTATCCAAACCTTGTTGGATTAATGATGAGATAAAATAAAATGATGCCATTATATTTTTGTGGATTATGCTTTAGAGACTACCACTTTTACACTGAATAGAGCATCATCATGATCCGTTGAAATGACACCGTACGAGTTATGGAATGGGTATAAACCCTAATAGCCGTTTCTTAAATTTTGGTATAAGTAAATAAGTTTACAACCAAAACCAGATGAATGTCTTTGTTGTTATCCCAGAATTGGGAATTCTTTCCACTATGAAGTAAAAGACAAAAGTGTTTGTTAATGTTACTTGCTTATTTCCAAGAAATTGTTTTCTAGCGAAGTATTTGAGTGGGAGGACAATAGTACTTGATAAGGTTTATGAACCTGAGCATAATGATCAGAGTAGCGCGGCATCGGAAATGGTTCCGGAAGCGGCCACGACGATCATGGCTCCCATGACTACAAAGTGTTTTTAGCAATGGAGATCGAAGTACCTATTGAACCTTGTAGGTATGGTCACTTTGTGATCAAATAAATGATTTGTGGACAAAGGATTGATTTTGAACAATGATAAACCAACTACATACAAAGAAGTTATGATGGGCCCTGACTCCGTTCAAATGGCTATGCGCCATGAAATCCAAGATAGGTGATGTCAACACCCGGATTTTTAAGTCCATATGCCTATTATGCCATTCCTCGCAATCCCAGGAATATTGTTTTTGCGAGACATAATAGATTGATATCACAACACATCATTCATTACAACACATAATCGTCTTACGAATAAAGGATCACATGATCCAGTCTCATTACAATAATAGAAATTCTATTAATCCATTACATAACACATAGCGGAAGCGAAGTAACGTAGTAGTAGTCCATTTATTCCACAGGCAACTGTTGACTTCAGGAGTGATCCTAGTTTTCGTAGACGTCCTGCTGTCCTTCTTCCGGGTTCTGGTACTCCTCTTCATAGTCTGGCCATTTGAATAGCCAGGGACACAGCCATGAGTACTTTAAAGTACTCGCAAACTAATACTAAGGTAGAAGTTATCAACTATAGTAATGGGGTTCTAAGCTCTAAGTTTATTTGCATAAAGCCGGTTTTATTTCATAAGTAGTTGAAATCCAAAAACTCCTCATTTGCCTAACCTAACTCAAGTGGGAACATTAGTGTCATTCCCACAACTCAGTTGTGATTCAAAGTCAAAGTCACCTTTCGATTCAAATCACAAATCACCCTTCATATTTTTAGAAAAGTTATGATGACGGAACAGTATGGCCTTTCCAACTGTCCATGACCGCGGACGCGGCTATTCGAATAGGTTTACACTCTGCAGAGGTTGTACACTTGTGCCACAACAACTGCAATAGTTCGTCGGGGAGTAGCGGCCCTGATTTATCGTACGCGAGTACGCGAACTACCAATCCTAACCTTTCATTTACATACCCTAGTATATGCACCTCTCCCCATGAGCTTGGCCTCCCGGTGAAGACGGACGGTCGGCTCAGGAACCGCACAGGGCTTGGGCCGGACATTCACCTCATTTCACGTCATTTCACATCATTCCTTTTGTTGTAGAGGCAGCCTCCGGCATAATCCCGATGACGCTTGTTTTAGAGGGAACCCATACTAAGACACATAAATTTCCAGCTAAGCCTTACCCAGATTCAGGTATTGTGGGGGTACTTGTAAAATTGGAATGGTATCGCATCCGAACCCAACCATCGAGTTTTTGGTAAGTTTCACCAAGTCATTCACAAGTCATATTCACCTTCAAAATCTTTCAACAGAATGACTCATCATTCCAAGGTTTTCAAAGTCATTGGTTTTCACAAGTTCCCACCTATAGTAGTCAATTTTAGTTTAGCACTAGCAACTAGTCATAAGGGGTGCTAAGCAACTTGGATTTCTCTAGGCTAAGTTTGATACTCTTGCACTACTCTATAACTGAACTAAGTGAATCATGAATCAAAAAGTTCTTTGATAATTTTTTTTTTTAATAAAGCTTGTAAAGTAAAAGCTTGGGATAGGAGCATTAAGCATAAAATAAAAGTAATGGTTCCTTGCTCTTGTAGAGCTTTGCACCTGGGAACCTTGCAAGAGTGTTAGCTTGCCTTGATTGGTGAGGTGATCAAAGTTTTCTGGCTCTTCCTCTTGGTAGAAGACCTCCTCCTCTTGATAGTCTCCGGTACTAGCGTCTAAAAACGAATACGAGGATACAATCACCAAACAACACTTAAGTAGTCTTAATTAGCCTTATTGGCTCACACAAATGATCTAGCATCACTACTTAACACTTATTCACAAATTATGCTAGGGTTTCTTTATTTAACATTAGGAAAATAATTTCCTCTCATTGAAAGTTGTAAATAGGGTTTCTCTTTGGTTTGGAGAAATAATTTCCTCTCATTGAATCTTCTTAAGATTTAATCTTCTCAAATAACCAGGGATGATCCCATGTTGACCAAGCTCAACACTTCACACTTATCATTTGAGAAGAATGATTTAAATGAGATTCATCATCTCATGTGATTTAAACAACCATTGTAAATTAAAAAGCTATTTTGATTCAAAATCCACATGTGAGCAAATATGAGATCATGCAACTAAGGACCTCATATTACTGTATAACACTTGGGAAAATGATTTAAATGAGATGCTACACCTCATAGATTTAAATTCCTAAAATTTGAAATAGTTTAAATGGACTAGTATTGACTACATAGCCAATATTTTGCTTCTAGCCCATGATCATGTACAGAACCTATATCATATTTTTCATATTAAATTAGAGTTGGTGAAATGTGAATTATAGCAATTGGATTCACTTCAAAATTCAAATTGGTTGATTTTCTATACTTTTTTGAATACTGAAAAGTCTCTGTTTTGTTATTTTTGCTATTCAAAATCTACACAAGGTATGGGGTTGAGACCAGTGGAAAAATGTAGATAATTTCATGGGCTTTCCAGAGATATGTAGTTTGCTAAATTTGGTGCAGTAGATTTTAAACTATGCAAAGTTTACTAAAGCATCTGCAGGACATTTGAATTATTAACAAATCCCTATTTGAATACTTGGGCTTGGCGGGAAATGGAAACGGGCCGAAACGAGAAATAACCGCACAACGCAGCCCAACACGCATCTCGTGCGAGTGGGCCGCCTGACGAGGTAGGGGCCACCCGTCAGTGGCTCTTAACAGCCAAATCGGTACGCGTGATGAGATCCGTTGGATCAGATGGGAGATCAACGGTGCACAGGGGTCATCGTCTCCGGCGAGAATCCGACGAGCTCGCGGCGAGCCTAGGGGGTCGGAGGGCGTACCAGAGTTCCCACGGTGTTCTGCTTGGTGCGAGGCGACGTTGTCGAGGGTGCTGATGCGCCTGGTAGCAGTGGCGAGGATCGGGGAGGCGTCAGTCGTCGACGGTGATCTGCGGGCTCCGGCGGCTCCGATCTTGAAATTCCAGCGATGGAGAGGATAATTGGACTAGCTATCGATGTGAGGAGAACCAGTGGTGAGAGGGGATGAGATTGTGTGAAGAAGTTGGGCTCGGAGCTCCTCTATTTATAGATGGGGAGGTGGTGCCGCGGGTGTTGTGAAGGGCCGATCATGGCGTGGCCGCTCCGGCGTGCGAAAAGGCGAGGCGAGGATGGCTACGTGTAGGTGTCGTCCTGGCGATGCTCAAGGTGCAGCGGGCGCAGAGAAAAGGTGACGGGAGGGCTCGGGCGCATGCGATGATCGCGACAGTACTCGCGGTATGATTCCGACGAGGACGACGGTGACAAGGCGGCCGCAGTCGTTCGAGTGTGTCTACGCTGTAGAGGTGAGGGTGGCGATGCTCGTTACAGGCGTAGGGATGCAGGGGGAGGACGACGTCGATCGGGCGAGAGATGCTCTGGCGCGCTCCAGAGCGCGCTCACCGCGTGCCTGGCACGTCCTGGCATGATGCTGGGCGTGCTTGGTCTGGCCAATGCCGTGGCTTGGCGAGTTAGGGCCGTGCATGGGCATCGTCCTTGTGCTCCAGAGATGCTTGTAGACATGGTGTAGGGGAGAGGAGGGGCTCAGATCGATTGAGTGCAAGGGTGGCTGGCATGGTGCACAACATGCTTTGTTTAGGTCTTTCTCCACACTTTAATCGACGGTGCAAGTACTGGGCTTGATGCAGGGGTTGCAGAGGAGTATGATCATCACAGGTTAAAGTGGGTTTAGGCCAAAACCCACTGGACAATAGAGTGTAACACAAATCAGAGATGCTGCCTGCCATGTGTTCGACGAAATGGCCGCATGAGAATAAGATTTGAATTTCGAAATTCTTTTTGGTGAACTCCATTCTTATAATTTATGTGATAGAATGGTGGTGGTGGTGTTCATTTTGGTGAAGATTTGCAAGATTTCAAAATTGGTATGATCTTCTCATAGTTTCAAAGTCCCCACTTGTCAAATCTATTCTGGTCAACCTGGTCAAAGTTAGCATGGGTGGTCAACATGAAAGTTGTTCACCTTGACAAGGTCTTGGATGACATGGCAATAGTTGACCAGGTTTGGTTGAGGAAAAGTCAAAACCAGAGGGGTAAAGTGGTGAACATTTTATAAAACTCAATTTTTACCATTATCACATGTATGTTGGTTTTGAGATTTTCTTGGATTTGATTCTGGTTTCTTTGATGCATTTGTGTTTTTTTTATCATAAATAAGTATTCTCCAAGCAATAGATCAAGCAATGGTGGCCTTTGGTGAAAATTTGCAAAATTGGCCTTATGTGTATGTGAGTGAAATTGGGATTTTCTCCCTATTTGATTTATCTCCATTTGATTTGACTTTTCTTGACTCTAATGTGATTCTTATTATTTTAGAAACATTTCCAAACCATTGAAACCATTTCAAAAGGTCTTGTTCAAAGATTTGCAAAATTGGCCATAACACATAAGAGGTGATGTGTCAAATTTCATTATTTTTGTAAATTGTTCCCTTTGCTTTACTTGGGCATGGGTTAGGGTCAAGTTAGTGTTATATTAGGTTTAGAGATGGTTTCACATCATTTGGTCAAGGTTTGAAGTCATAGGTCAAGGTTTGGTGAAAAGGCTATGTGTCACATATGCCTCTATGCATATGTTGCATTTGAGTTTTAATTTGACTTGGCTTGACCCAAATGGTGTTGTTGAGTGCTGAAATGGTATATAGGAGTGATCCCAACATTCACAACAAGTCTTAGGGTCAAGATTCCCAAATTCATAAATTTGCATTTTTCTCTCATATGCCTCTATGGCATTTTTAGTTTCTTTCTATTTTCTTTGGATTCAACTTGGATTTGGTTTGATAAGTACTAGGTAAGGTGTATGAAGGCTTTCCAAACCTCTAAGCAAAGTAGAAAAGCTTAGGGTAAAGATTTATAAAAATAGCCATAGGCACATATGCCTTTTTCTTATTTAATTTTCTTTTATTTTATTTTAACTTGGGTGATGAAAAGAGGGGTGAGGTTTAGGCAGCTCACTTCAAAATACTTGAACAAGCAATCATGGCAATAGCACAAGAATTAAGCAAGATCACTATGTATCAAACTTAATTCAATAAAAGTTTTTGTTGGTTCCAAAATTTGGAACTAGGGATATTCATTTGTTTTGTTTTGAAACTTTTGGGATGTTACAGGTGAATACTTTTTGAAAGTAAATGGATCTATAAAATTGATGGACTTGGACGGAATATCCTTGAAGGAGCTTGACTTGTCGAAAAGTTGTTTACGACAAAGTTCAAAGAGTTGGCTACGATAAGATTAGATCTTTCGTAGCAATGCTTATAGTCTATGTGGATTATTCTAGTAATCGCTACATATTTCTTTTATGAGATATGATAGTAGGATGGCAGAAATACATTCCTTACCAGAATTATGTATGAAGGATGTATACTAGATACAAACCAAAAAGTTTTGCTAGTCTGAAATACTATACAAACTTGTTGCGGTCAGAAACCCACCGGTGAGCAGCGACGGGCAACACGGTAGAGCCGGGAGGCTCCCAGGACTGCGGCTGGCCCTGGTCCCTCCGAGCAACGGCCCGCAAAGACTCGGCACGCACGTCCGATGCTGGTGCAAGGGCGTGCCACCTGACCTATACCTGGTCAGGAAGGTGTTGGATGTGCCTCGCTTAGTTTCCTGCATGGCATACTCGTAAACATTAAATACGAGCCTCGATCGGCTCTCAGGTTATCCTGTGAATCGGCTCAAGGAGCCGATCCACCCATTATCCGTACGAGGTGTACGATCAGATGGTGGTCCTGCTTGATCAAAATAAAGCTAAAACGACCTACTACGATTTAGGGTTTTCACCGCATAATCGGAACATCCTACTCGTGATTGAGCCTGGCGGCCACGCACGGTGATCGTAAACCGACCCTAGACAAGGCCTAAAAACAAACACGAAGTTGATCCCCGGAACATCCTGTCTAGGGCTAGCAAACTACACCCTACGCGCCACTGGATCCTTCAACCCGTTTGTAAGGCCTAACTATGCAGATATTAAACTAATCCTTGAAGAACAAGGAGCAATCATAACGGATCGGATCTACTAAATAATGATCAAGCGGGGTGCCGCCCTTACACCTAAGATAGGTGTAAGGACGGCTAGACGTCTAAGGGTTGCACGACGATAGCATATGATACGATGAACAATGCTGACCCTAACACATCTATGATAACTACGTTGCTCGCCATCAACAAGGCTTCAGCACGAGCAACGCATGAATGACGAATAAACGTGTACTGCCTAGATCGCAAGATGCGATCTAGGCAGCATGATGCTTACCCGGAAGAAACCCTCGAGACAAGGGAGTTGGCGATGCGCCTAGATTGGTTTGTGGTGAACGTGATTGTTGTTTATTTCATAAACCCTAGATACATATTTATAGTCCGTAGACTTTCTAACGTGGGAATAATCCCAACCGGGCACGAGCCAAATTCTATCTAACCGACACGTATCCTACTATATTACAGATACACGGGCAAATTAGCCCAAACTTTGCATATAAGGCCGATTCATGTATTCCTTCCATGTATATTCTTCAAGCCCATCTTCAATCGCGGCCCACCTCTGATCCGGTCAATTTCTGGTGATAACACATGCCCCCCTGGTTTTGGAAATGACAATTCCAAAATCACTCTGTTTTTTCCTTCGTCGGGTCATGTCGTGGCAGAGCAGAACCGCCGCAGTATCCTTCATCATGATGCCTTGCCTCCTCCACTTCTCCGCGTGACCTGGCAAATTTTTTTTTCCGTTGGGCACCACTTCCTCGGAAACTGCTGTGGCATTGAATCTCCACTATATCCCCTTTTATTTAACCGCTCCAAACAGTTTGCTTCTTCATCCCCTTCGCATTAGCACTCCAAAAGTCCTTCTGCGCCACCATGTCTTCTTCCTCCTCCGCCTCATCGTACCTTTCCACCCAATCCTCCTCCTCCCGCGAGCCGACGCCGGAGTGGGACCCGGAGGAGGCCCATGCGGCCAACATCCGCCGCGCCATCGAAGCCGGGGAGGAGTCTGATGGCGTATATTTCACACGTTCGTTGGGCAACCCCAAGAGGAAGGTATGATGCGCACAACAGCAAGTTTTCCCTCAGAAAGAAACCAAGGTTTATCGAACCAGGAGGAGCCAAGAAGCACGTTGAAGGTTGATGGCGGCGGGATGTAGTGCGGCGCAACACCGGGGATTCCGGCGCCAACGTGGAACCTGCACAACACAACCAAAGTACTTTGCCCCAACGAAACGAGTGAGGTTGTCAATCTCACCGGCTTGCTGTAACAAAGGATTAACCGAATTGTGTGGAAGATGATTGTTTGCAGAGAAAACGGTAGAAACAAGTATTGCAGCGAGATTTGTATTTCGAGTATTAAAGAATGGACCGGGGTCCACGGTTCACTAGAGGTGTCTCTCCCATAAGATAAAAGCATGTTGGGTGAACAAATTACAGTCGGGCAATTGACAAATAGAGAGGGCATAACAATGCACATACATGTCATGAGAAGTATAGTGAGATTTAATTGGGCATTACGACAAAGTACATAGACCGCCATCCAACTGCATCTATGCCTAAAAAGTCCACCTTCAGGTTATCGTACGAACCCCCTCCAGTATTAAGTTGCTAACAACAGACAATTGCATTAAGTATGGTGCGTAATGTAATCAATAACTACATCCTCGGATATAGCATCAATGTTTTATCCCTAGTGGCAACAGCACAGCACAACCTTAGAACTTTCATCGCATTGTCCCGGTGTCAATGCGGGCATGAACCCACTATCGAGCATAAATACTCCCTCTTGGAGTTACTAGCATCAACTTGGCCTGAGCCTCTACTAATAACGGAGAGCATGCAAGATCATAAACAACACATATGCAATAACTTGATAATTAACATAACATGGTATTCTCTATCCATCGGATCCCGACAAACGCAACATAGAGTATTACAGATAGATGATCTTGATCATGTTAGGCAGCTCACAAGATCCAACAATGAAGCACAATGAGGAGAAGACAACCATCTAGCTACTGCTATGGACCCATAGTCCGAGGGGTGAACTACTCACTCATCACTCCGAGAGCGACCATGAATCCCCTCTCCGGCGGGGTGCCGGAGGAGATCTCCGAATCCCCCGAGATGGGATTGGCGGCGGCGGCGTCTCTGGAAGGTTTTCCGTATCGTGGTTTTTCGCCTCAGGGGTTTCGCGACGGAGGCTTTAAGTAGGCGGAAGGGCAAAGTCGGGGGGCTGACGAGGGGCCCACACCACAGGGCGGCGCGGGCCCCCCCTCTGGCCGCGCCGCCTTGTGGTCTGGCCACCTCGTGGCCCCACTTCGTATGCTCTTCGGTCTTCTGGGTCTTGATTTCGTCCAATTCCGAGAATATTTCGTTACTAGGATTTCTGAAACCAAAAACAGCAGAAAACAGCAACTGGCACTTCGGCATCTTGTTAATAGGTTAGTTCCAGAAAATGCATGAATATGACATAAAGTGTGCATAAAACATGTAGGTATCATCAATAATATGGCATAGAACATAAGAAATTATCGATACGTCGGAGACGTATCAAGCATCCCCAAGCTTAGTTTCGCTCGTCCCGAGCAGGTAAAACGATAACAAAGATAATTTCTGAAGTGACATGCCATCATAACCTTGATCATACTATTTGTAAACATATGTAGTGAATGCAGCGATCAAAACAATGGTAATGACATGAGTAAACAAGTGAATCATAAAGCAAAGACTTTTCATGAATAGTACTTCAAGACAAGCATCAATAAGTCTTGCATAAGAGTTAACTCATAAAGCAATAAATCAAAGTAAAGGTATTGACGCAACACAAAGGAAGATTAAGTTTCAGCGGTTGCTTTCAACTTGTAACATGTATATCTCATGGATAATTGTCAACATAGAGTAATATAATAAGTGCAATATGCAAGTATGTAGGAATCAATGCACGAGTTCACACAAGTGTTTGCTTCTTGAGGTGCGAGAGAGATAGGTGAACTGACTCAACATAAAAGTAAAGAGAATGGTCCTTCAAAGAGGAAAGCATCGATTGCTATATTTGTGCTAGAGCTTTTATTTTGAAAACATGAAATAATTTTGTCAACGGTAGTAATAAAGCATATGAGTTATGAAAGTTATATCATACAAGTTGCAAGCCTCATGCATAGTATACTAACTAGCAGAGTGGCCCGCGCATTTGCGCGGCTAGATTATTTGGGAGTTGATAGTGCGACTATTATTAAATTCTTTTTGTAGTTATTTCATTTTATCACTTACAATTTTATTCATTGGTATATTTGTATGAATGGTTTACTTATATATTCTATTTATGATAACATTTGATACATGCTAGATCATTTATTAATTCTTATTAGACCATTAAATAAATTTAACATTTATTTTCCATTTATTCAATTATCGTCAATTTTTTATAAATCTCCTTAACCAATAGTTTTGTAGTGAAGAAACATGCTTGTTGGATGGTTCAATGCTGACATAAAAGAGTTAAAATAATACTCATAATGTTTCTATAATGGAGATGCATGCTTGTTTTACAATGGAGTATATTGCTATCTATAGTATTTGCATACAAAATAAAAACTATATATGCTTTAACATCAATGCAATTTTTAAGGTTCTACTTTTCCATAACATACATATAGAAATTTGTAACACATAGAAACACTTGAAGGTGTAAGATACATGATTGAACCTATCATTTTATTGCAGATCAATTTCAGTAAAGAGCATCAAAGTTTTTGTCTTTCTTATATTTTATTGGAGAACTTCAGTTATTCATGTGCTATACTATAATATTGATGAATAAACAAAAAGAGGTAAATGCATTGAAAACGAAATATATTAATTATTATTTGAATATATGAAACTAAATTGATGAAAAACGAAGAAATAACTCAACGTTTTAACTTACTGCATATCGAGATGATAAAATAGGTAGTATTATGAGAAATTGAAAATCAGTGTTTTTGTTTAACGGCCCAGGGTTAGATAACGAAGCATCTATGATAAATGCATGGACCAGGAAAATAGGTAAAAAAGTGATAATTTTATTATAATAAATTAATTATACGAATGAAAGAGGAAATATCATCCAACTACCACTTCTCAAATATGAGCAACCAAGGCCCTTCTTGGCTGATGATCCTACCTAATGTTAGTGCGGCCCACCCCTCCCAACTCTCTAATTAAACATTACATCATCGCTGACTAACTATCAATTTTTTAAATATCGTTAAAGCACAATATGTCTATCTTGTGCAAATCATGTAGCAAGAATGTTACGCTCCTAGGATAGCCAATTTGTTGGAACACTCCTAGGTGCCACATGATTATACTCCCTAAATGATATTAAGACCTGCAAACATTAACACAGAGAAGTATTAGAAAAATGCTTGCTGTAACTGTGTAGGGAACCTCCTTAGTTTTTCTCGCATGTAAAACTAATAGACAAATAAATTCTGGTTAGTGCTGGTCATTGGCGTTCACTACTCCAGAAAAAAAATTATGATACTGCAGCAAGTTAAAGTATTTTGTAAGCTCATATTTTACATAGATTCTAAAGTGATCGCTATAGAAAATATCCTTTTTGCCGAGCGCCTAGTACACTTGGAAAAGTCTGAAATATGCTAGGCATATGCTCATTATGCAGCTATATATCTAGCCCATTTTTGTGGCCTGCTGCAAACGGAACGTTCTGCCAAAAAAAAGGGGACCAAATGTCACTTGACGGATGGCGCAGCTGTATATCGAGCGTATATGCTGGGCATATATATCTTGGTCACACAGGTGTGGCCTGTTATTCTTCGGAACAAATGTTGGTTCATATGTATTTCGAGCAAACTAATAGTATTTACATGGCCTTCCTTTCTTTTGTTTAATGTTCAATTCAAACCAAAAAAAAAAATGAGGACAAATACATAATTAATATTACTAACATCCTTTTCTTAAAGGTCTAGATATTACCTCGCGATCACCATGAATTTGGGGAGTTTCCACCAGTTCCTTCAATAATGGTGTAGAGCATCGATCCAGTCTTACTGGCTTAGATTGATAGCTCATAATAATTTGATCTGTTTACAAATTGTTAAAAAATCATCTTATACAACCGAAATCAATAAAAATTATTTTAGATATTCAATTTAGAATTGAAAGGCAAATATGTGAAATTTCAGTATATCACTAAATCAAAAACAACTAATCCCAACATGTAATGGAGCACCACCATCTGCGAATTGAGCCCAAGAGCCTATGCCTTTCTGTAGTCCGCTCCCAATACAACTATTACCTGATGCCTTTGTAGGGCATCGCCTGGTGTACGATGCCTGCACTGAGGCTGGGACTGGAGATCGCGACGATGGGTCTCATTGGTGTAGCTGATTGACAGGGTAGTGATTTCCTGCCACGACCCTACGGAAAAAGATCGCCGCACTCCATTGTGGCAAAACACTGGAAAAACATCTGGCATGATAAGCAATCTACATCATTGTCATATATTACAGGTAACCACTTTCTTTGAACGACAGTCCTACTTTAAAAAGCATGAAAAACATTAGATTGGCTTCAGGGCGACCTCTGATTCAACCCTGGCCGTTAGACCTGACAGTTGCGTTCTCTTGTCCAGCTGAAAACCTGGATCCACGGGAGGAAGAGAAGCACCTCACCCACGCTTCTTAGCATGGTTGCTTCATCTACTGGCTGTTAAGCATCAGAGGCATCTGCAGTTGATTGACCTATCATCAGCGATGTTCAAGGACCAAGAGCATGTGCATGGATCGATTGTTGCAGCCTTCAATTAAGCCACGGCAATTAAGCGGCCATGGTTTACCTTTGATTATGTCATGTGGATGGTTTGCTCCTGAAAGCACCTGACCACTTTGGATCCCACTGCCTGGAGACGTAATAAGCCGATCTGGCCACAGATATCTATAGAAACATGTTGTTTGCTCCGGATCGGACGTCCACCAACCAGCTCAATACGGAAATCTCCCAACTGTGTTGGACGACGGACCACGATGGAAAGATGGATCATTTATGTTGAGGCGATGGAGATCAGACTTGGAGTCCTCGTGCTGCTTCTAAAGCGAGTCGAGCTTGACACCAAAGATGTTGCACGTCCAACGGAACCGGAGGAGTGTTGCACGTCCACCGGAATCTGGCGGCTTCCGGCGGTTGTTGCTGCTGCGACGGCGTCGGGTCCGGCCGGGAGTGTTTGACGCGTCGTGCGGTTTGTGTGGAGGAAGATCTGCTCCGGCCAGAATTAGAATATCATATATCCGGCAGAGCTATGCGGAGCGGCGGCGCTGGCGGGCAGGCGGCGGCAGATCGGACTTGAAACCGGATCGTTTGTACGTCTCTTAGATGGGATAGACGTGGGTTCTATATGTGCATATCAAAATCCACAGCCGGAGCCGGAGGGGTTTAGGATTTAGGAAGTTAATCTTGACGGTTGTTTTTTATTTGTTTTAGCCTAGCTAATCTAAACCGTTGGTTGTTTGTTGTTTTAATAATATAATAGATAGTGCCCGCACCTTGTCCTAATTAGTTTGGACTACCGGATCTTTGCAATGCACATGTTTTAACCAAGTGTCACAATGGGGTACCTTCATAGCAGCGGCTCCCATGAAACGATTTTTATTTTTGGGTGGCACTCCTTCTCAACCTTTGACTATTCTACAAACCATGGACTAACCGAATCCTGGACTGCCTGCTAACAATCTCATACCATGAAGGCAGTGCATTTATTATTCTTAGTATGTGATTGAGGATGACACTCCTCCCCACCTGATTGCTTTCTCAAGCCATGGCTAACCGAATCCCCGGGTGCCGTCCAACAATCACATACCATGGAGGAGTGTCTATTCTTGTAAAATTATGAAGGTTAATTAATTTGGGACTGGAGAACTCCATTGCCAGCTCTTTTTGCAAAATTATTGGATAAGCGGATGAAGCCACTAGTCCATTGGTGAAAGTTGCCCAACAAGATTGAAAGATAAATACCACAATACTTCCTCATGAGCTATAAAACTATTGACACTATATATCGTAAAGGTGATAATGATTTGAATTGTTTAAAGGTAGCACTCAAGCAATTTACTTTGGAATGGCGGAGAAATACCATGTAGTAGGTAGGTATGGTGGACACAAATGGCATAGTGTTTGGCTCAAGGATTTGGATGCACGAGAAGTATTTCCTCTCAATACAAGGCTTAGGCTAGCAAGGCTATTTGAAGCAAACACAAGTATGAACCGGTACAGCAAAACTCACATAAGAACATATTGCAAGCATTATAAGACTCTACACTGTCTTCCTTGTTGTTCAAAACCCAATACTAGAAATTATCTAGACCTCTAGAGAAACCAAATCATGCAAACCAAATTTTAGCAAGCTCTATGTATTTCTTCATTAATAGGTGCAAAGTATATGATGCAAGAGCTTAAACATGAGCACAATCAATTGCTAAGTATCAAGTTATTCAAGACATTCATACCAATTACTACATGTAGCATTTTCCGTTTCCAACCATATAACAATTTAACGAAGCAGATTCAACCTTCGCCATGAATAATATGAGTAAAGCCTAAGAACACACTGTGTTCATATGAACCAGCGGAGCGTGTCTCTCTCCCACACAAGCGATTTATTCAGAGATCCATTTGATAAATAACAAAAACGAAAATAAAAGACACACCGACGCTCCAAGCAAAGTGCATAAGATGTGATGGAATAAAAATATAGTTTCACTAGAGGAACCTCGATAATGTTGTCGATGAAGAAGGGGATGCCTTGGGCATCCCCAAGCTTAGATGCTTGAGTCTTCTTGAGAATATGCAGGGATGAACCACCGGGGCATCCCCAAGCTTAGAGCTTTCACTCTTCTTGATCATATTGTATCATCCTCCTCTCTTGACCCTTGAAAACTTCCTCCACACCAAACTCGAAACAAACTCATTAGAGGGTTAGTGCACAATCAAAAATTCACATGTTCAGAGGTGACACAATCATTCTTAACACTTCTGGACATTGCACAAAGCTACTGGACAGTTAATGGAACAAAGAAATCCATCCAACATAGCAAAAGAGGCAATGCGAAATAAAAGGCAGAATCTGTCAAAACAGAACAGTTCGTAAAGACGGATTTTATAGAGGCCACCAGACTTGCTCAAATGAAAATGCTCAAATTGAATGAAAGTTGCGTACATATCTGAGGATCACTGCACGTAAATTGGCAGAATTTTCTGAGTTACCTACAGAGAATTAGGCCCAGATTCGTGACAGCAAGAAATCTGTCTACTGCGCAGTAATCCAAATCTAGTATGAACCTTACTATCAAAGACTTTACTTGGCACAACAAATGCAACAAAACTAAGATAAGGAGAGGTTGCTACAGTAGTAACAACTTCCAAGACACAAATATTAAACAAAATTACTGTAGTAAAATAAACACATGGGTTATCTCCCAAGAATTTCTTTCTTTATAGCCATTAAGATGGGCTCAGCAGTTTTAATGATGCACTCGCAAGAAATAGTATTTGAAGCAAAAGAGAGCATCAAGAGGCAAATTCAAAACACATTTAAGCCTAACATGCTTCCTATGAAAAGGAATCTTGTAAATAAACAAGTTCATGAAGCATAATGCAACAAGCATAGAAAGATAAAACAAGTGCAGCTTCAAGATTTTCAGCATATAGAGAGGTGTTTTAGTAACATGAAAATTTCTACAACCATATTTTCCTCTCTCATAATAATATCGAGTAGCATCATGAGCAAACTCAACAATATAACTATCACATAAAGCATTCTTATCATGAGTCTCATGCATAAAATTATTACTCTCCACATAGGCATAATCAATTTTATTAGTTGTAGTGGGAGCAAATTCAACAAAGTAGCTATCATTATTATTCTCATCATCAAATGTAGGAGGCATAATGTAATCATAATCAAATTTATCCTCCATAACGAGGCGGTACTAAAAGACTAGTATCATTATAATCATCATAAATAGGAGGCAAAGTATCGTCAAAGAAAATTTTCTCCTCAATGCTTGGGGGACTAAAAAGATCATGCTCATCAAATCCAGCTTCCCCAAGCTTAGAATTTTCCATATCATTAGCAACAATGGTGTTCAAAGTGTTCATACTAATATGTTCCATGGGTTTTTTAATTTTCGCATCAAACCATCCATGTCTTAACTCGGGAAATAATTTTAAAAGCTCATTGTTGCTTTCCATTATGCCAAACTAGTGTAAAACAAGAAACAAAAAGATGCAATTGCAGGATCTAAAGGAAATAGCTTCGAGCACTTACAACGGCACCGGAAAATAGCTTAGTAGCCGAGATCCGGAGTGTGAGTGCCTTTTACCTTTCCTCCCCGGCAACGGCGCCGAGAAAAGTGCTTGATGTTGTCCGGGGCTGGCGCGTGGTTGACGAGGGTGGAAATGGTGTAGCTTTCCTTCGTTCCCCGGTAACGGCGCCGAGAAAAGTGCTTGATGTCTACGGGTGCTTCTATTCTTGTAGACAGTGTTGGGCCTCCAAGAGCGAGAGGTTTGTAGAACAGCGACAAGTTTCCCTTAAGTGGATCACCCAAGGTTTATCGAACTCGGGGAGGAAAAGGTCAAAGATATCCCTCTCAAGCAACCACTGCAACCACAAAGCAAGAAGTCTCTTGTGTCCCCAACACACCTAATACACTTGTCGGATGTATAGGTGCACTAGTTCGGCGAAGAGATAGTGAAACACGGGTGGTATGAATATATATGAGCAGTAGTAATGGCACCGAGAAAATAGCTTGATGCTACAAGCTGGTGTGTGGTTGATGGTGGTAATATTGCGAGCAATACGAGATGCGATAAAACGAGTAAACAAGCAGCGATGATTGCAGTATTTAGGAACAAGGCCTAGGGATTATACTTTCACTAGTGGACACTCTCAACATTGATCACATAACAAAATAGATAAATGCTATACTCTACACTCTCTTGTTGGATGATGAACACCACTAATTGTGTAGGATTACACGAACCCTCAATGCCGGAGTTAACAAGCTCCACAATATTCGATATTCATGTTTAAATAACCTTAGAGTGCATGATAGATCATCACAACTAAACCAAGAACTAACATAGCATGCACACTGTCACCATCACACTATGAAGGAGGAATAGATCACATCAATACTATCATAGCAATAATTAACTTCATAATCTACAAGAGATTACAATCATAACCTACGCCAAGTACTACACGATGCACACTACTTGTCACCATTACACCGTGCGGGAGGAATAGACTACTTTAATAACATCACTAGAGTAGCACATAGATGAATAGTGATACAAAACTCATATGAATCTCAATCATGTAAGGAAGCTCATGAGATCATTGTATTGAAGTACATAGGAGAGAGATTAACCACATAGATACTAGTACAGCCCTTAGCCTTGATGGAGAACTACTCCCTCCTCATGGGAGACAGCAGCGGTGATGAAGATGGCGGTGGAGATGGCAGCGGTGTCGATGGAGAAGCCTTCGGGGGCACTTCCCGTCCGGCGGCGTGCCGGAACGGAGACTCTTGTCCCCCGGATCTTGGCTTCGCGATGGTGGCGGCTCTGGATGGTTTCTCGTACCGTGGCTCTTCCATCCGAAGTTTTTAGGTCGGGACGGCTTAAATAGGCGGAGAAACGGAGTCGGAAGGGGTGCGGGGCCCCCTCACGGTGAGGGCGCCCCCTAGACCGCGCCGCCTTATTGTGTCACCGCCTCGTGGCCCCACTTCGTAATCTCTTCGGTGATGCTGGAAGCTTCGGGAAAAATAAGGTTACGGGCGTTGATTTCGTCCAATTTCGAGAATATTTCCTTACTAGGATTTCGAAACCAAAAACAGCAGAAAACAGGAGCGGCACTTCGGCATCTCGTCAATAGGTTAGTTCCGAGAAAACGCATAAAATCATCATAAAGTATGTATAAAACATGTAGGTATTGTCATAAAACAAACATGGAACATCGGAAATTATAGATACGTTGGAGACGTATCAGCGACTCAGCTTCGGTGGCTACCTTCTCCATGATGGCGGTCGCCTCCTTCGTTCCGGCTTCTGCGGGGCTCGGGCAAGCGTTCTTCGTTCCGGCTCCGACGAGGGTCCGACGTGCGCTCCATGTTCCTATTCCTCTGAGGTACCACATTGTCGTGGATATTAATTCCACCGAGGCCCATGGGGTCCGGTGTTTACTGGCTTGGACTACGGCGGCGAGGTGGTGGAGGAGGACGCGGGTTCCGCGGCGGAGGTGACGGGTTCCGGTACTTGGCCCTACCAGTGTACATCGGATCCTTTCCCTTGTTTGGGTCCATCAGAGGTGTTTTCGAGGCCACGGGTGACAAGGTATCGACTTGTCAATGCCTACGTATTGTAGACTTGGGTTTCGGGAAGAGTGATGATGGAGATTCGGGAGCGAGATTAGGCACACGACGTACCCAGCTTCGGGTCCCCTCGGTGGAGGATCCCTACGTGCTGCTAGCAATCCAGTATATGATCATATGTATGTTTACAGGGTGCCGCCGTAGCGGAACTATGTTGTCTATATGTTAGCCTTCTTTCTATCGGGTGCCCTGGCTGGCTTTATATATGCAGCCAGCCTAGGGTTTTACAAGAGTCCTAGTCGACTACTTCTTCGGGTTGCCTTGTTGGGCCTTCTCCATATTGGGCCGAGCCGAGCCGAGCCGAGTATACTAATAATGGGTACCCGAAGGGTATACCCATGTCAGTAGCCCCCGAGTGTCTAGGGAAGTCAAAGACTTTCGTAGAGACTCCAAGCATAACCATCTCCGATGTCGAAGAAATACAAGGCGCGGTCCATGTCGTAGATCATGTGTAGCGTAGATGATATCGACGATTCTCGAAATTATTTTTTCTATCGGGTGCGCGGCAGCGCTCCCGATGGGAGTAGCCCCCGAGTCTATGGATAAGTGCTTGCACTAGGGCATAGACTCAAGTTGTACTACTCGATGAAGAACTTGACTATATTTCTGGGTGCATCCCCTCTTTTTATCGACTCCTGTTGGAGGACTTAATGAAATCCAACGTTCCCGATGGGAGTAGGCTCCACTCGAGTCGCAGAGTCGCGTTGAGTCTACTAACCTTTATATATTTACATAATCGAATGAAATTTCTATGCTTTTTCTCTTTTTCAAATTCTTCGAGACCAAAGAGACACTATATTTTCTTTATCAAATATATTGTAGAGGGATATTGGTAAATGCGGCTGGTTCAGAATGTGCCGCTTTAGGACTTACCGAAACTGATTTCCAGCAAAATCCGGATAAACCTACTTCAAACTCGCGTCCCCGGACACGAATTCGGGATACTGGCGTAATTCAGAACGTGCCACTTTAGGACTTACCGAAACTGAATTCCAGCAAAATTATCGGGTCCACAGCGCGTCTGCTGGGATTTTTCTTCACATCTATTGATGTGGAAAAAAGTGGCAGAGCGCATTCGGGTGCGATGCCACGCCACACAGGATGGATCCTGGGGTCTTACCTTCGTGTCCTTTTTACGAGTCACGCCATTCAGAGTTTTTCCCACGGCGGACGCGCTCCGAGAATATATTGTCTAGTGCCTTGTTCGGCTGATGTAATGACCCATTTTTGGGCTCTTCTATATTTTCCGGGTGTGATGGGATAGCCGAATATATTAGGTTCTTCTATATTTCCGTTAGGTACCTCGCCGATGCTCTTGTTCGGAATAAATGACGAGTTAATGAACCCGAAGATTTTTCCACTTTTTTTGGGTTCCTCCTTGATAAAAATTTCGTCAAGTTTCTCCTTGAAAAAATTTCTTTGGGTCCTCCTTGAGGAAAATTCTTCGGGTCCTCCTTGAGGAAAATTCTTCGGGTCCTCCTTGAGGAAAAATTTCGTCGGATCTTGTCCTCTCTTGAAGACAATTTCGTCGGGTTCTCCTTGAGGAAATATTTTCGGGTTTCTCGTTCGGGAAAAAATTCGTCGGGTCCAGTCCTATCTTGAAGGCAATTTCGTCGGGTTCTCCCTGAAGAAGATTTCGTCGGGTTCCTCCCTAAAGAAGATTTCGTCGGCTTACTCCCTAAAGAAGATTGTGTCGGGTTCTCTCTTGAAGACAATTTCTTCGGGTGCGCGGCTAGCGCTCCCGATGGGAGTAGCCCCCGAGGCTATGGTCGGGTGCGCGCATCCGGACATAGGCTCAAGAACTTGTATACTTTGAAATTTGCTTTCTCCTGCACAAATAAACAAACTTTTTCCATCTTTTGCTTGACTCTCTTTTTCACATGCGGTGTCAGATGCTCGGATTCGATGATATGTAAAGTGAATTTATGCCGCACAGCCCCCCCCCCCGAGTGTCGTGTGCGGCAAAAGTAAATGATAATCAACTTTATGTAAATTAAAAGGAAACACTTATCTTATTAGATACGACCGAGTCGACGCGCAATAAAGTCTTCGACTGCATAGAAGAAGTCGAGCCGAAGTAGAAACCACCAAATAGCGATAATAGATGTCACCAAATGGTTGATGAAGAAATAGCCGAGCCGGGTAACGTTATGATTGTTGCTTGGGCGCCGTATAGCTGTTGTGACCCGCGGCGAAGTCGTTGTCGAGCCCCCGAGTGTTAGTCGTGATGTCGGAAGAAGTTGACGGAATCGTTGCGTCATATAAGGTGAAGCCATTTAAGACGAAACCATTAACAATAATATAATATGGATCCACATAGAGGATGAGTCCATTGAACCGAAGAATCCGAGTAATAAGCATAGAAGATGAATCCGCCGAGGAAAATAAATCCAGTAATAATCCTAAATGATAAATCCACTGACCCGAAACGCCTCGGGTAATGTTGTATAACAGTAAACCAGTAATATCCATATAGATGAATCTTATAAGATGAATCCGACGAAGAAAAAATCCAATAAGCCGAAGATGATGAATCCAGTGAGCCAAAGAAGGTAATTTCACTAAGCAGAAAAATCCATTGAGCCGAAGGAGATATATTCAGAGGCGAAGAAAAAGAAATGCACCAGGTAATCGAGTGTATTTGTGGTCACAAAGTAATGTCACAGCCCCCAGTGTTGCGTGAATTTTCTCTAATGATGTAATGGTGCAGCCCCCGAGTATTCGGGTGTAGCGAAAGTAAACAATAATTAACTCTCGGAAGAGGAACACTTAGTTTTTTTATCGGGTGCGACGGAGTCGACGCTGAAGCAGGTCGCGCAACGGACACAATCGATGTAGGTGTGTGGCATCTGGCTGGGAGTATTCGATATAGTCGCGTAGCGCCTGGCCGGCATGGTTGATGTAGTCATGCGGAGCCTCTAGCCAGCGTGGTCGATGAAGACGATGTAGTCGAAGTAATTTTGCGGCTAGAAGACGAGACGCATGATGGCGAACGGGGTTGACACAGCAAAGTAGTCGGAGCTTATTACCGATCTGCAGTTATGTTACGGCGCAAAAAACCTGCAAATAATAATACAAGACGGAATTTTTCTTGGCCAAATAAAATTACAAAGAGTAATTAATTAGAAATATAACACCTAATATTTTTCTCAAGTCGAGCTGAGAGAGGGATTTGACTTGAGAGGAATCGTCGGCCGCATCGGAGCGGATTGGTGTGACGAAGCCGTGCAATCTTCAGACCAGCAATGGTTATGCGGAGCCACCGAGTTTCGCCGTTTCGAATTTCTTCGCTCTTTTGGTTTGAGACTGAACTAACTGTTTCTGGATGATATGGTCATGGCTTAATCTTTCAGGCAGTCCAATCAGCCACGCCAAGATCACGCGGTGGCCTTGACGATTTGTTTTCTCTTTTTCTCCACATGGATTTGGGTTTCCGGCCGGCCGGACCAGTCGCATTGTTTTTTGTCACCACTGTATGTACATACAAAAAAGTAGAAGTAGCAAACACTTAGTTTTTCGATCAGATCTACGAAACTTGTGAAGTGTGCGCCGACTGCGCCGTTGTGCTTGATCCCACCCGCGTATGCGGAAACAGTCTTGCCGCAATGCCCATGTCATGGACGAATCGATGATGATTTCCGCGATGAAGTTTGCCCACTCGTGACGATACTGACGTTGAATCACGCCGAAGCATAGATCTTGATGAATCCCACCCGGATGACAAAATCCAATCGTCGCGGTCCCCATAGACGACGCCAATTGATAAGGTATCGACTTGTCAATGCTTACGTATTGTAGATTTGGGTTTTGGGAAGAGCGACGATGGAGATTCCGGGAGCGAGATTAGGCACACGACGTACCCAGCTTCGGGTCCCCTCAGTGGAGGATCCCTACGTGCTGCTAGCAATCCAGTATATGATCATATGTATGTTTACAGGGTGCCGCCGTAGCGGAACTATGTTGTCTATCTGTTGTCTATTTGTTGGCCTTCTTTCTATCGGGTGCCCTGGCTGGCTTTATATAAGCAGCCAGTCTAGGGTTTTACAAGAGTCCTAGTCGACTACTTCTTCGGGTTGCCTTGTTGGGCCTTCTCCATATTGGGCCGAGCCGAGTCAGGTATACTAATAATGGGTACCCGAAGGGTTCCGCGGCGGAGGTGACGGGTTCCGGTACTTGTCCCTACCAGTGTACATCGAATCATTTCCCTTGTTTGGGTCCGTCGGAGGTGTTTTCGAGGGCACAGGGATTGGATTTGGATGTTCTCTGGATCTCCTTTTGCTCTCCGTGGATCCGGTGCGCGATTCATCATCACTATGTTCCCTTCCTGAGGCGTCCTTCTGCGCGGTGGATACACATAGTTCCGGGTTGGATTCCAACATGCGCGAAGTGTCTACCTTACTCTATTGCTTCATTGCTGAAGCCACAAGTGTGCGGAGGTGGGTGATGTCAATTTCTTCATCGTTTTTTGCCAGGATCTCCGCAGCTTTCTTCATATTGTCCGTTGGAGTTGCGAGCGGTTGTTTATTGGTGGGGGTCGCAAAGTTGATCTTGCGGGGGCGAATGGCTTCCCGAAAGATCCTATCTGCTTCCTTGCCAGCATCCTCTATGATGGTTTCCCATCGTTCTCGGAGTGCTTTGGCCTCTTCCAAGTACTCTACGGCTTCGCGCACTCTTTTGAGGAAATTTTCCATCACTTCTTCTGCCTCTTGCCTTTCCTCCAGCATTGCTACTGCGATGTTGGGAAATATTTTGGCGGTAGCCAGAATTTCCTTCCTTTTTGCTTCTAGAGTTTCCGGGTCTGTGGCATCGTCCGGGGTTATTGGTTTGGTGAGGATTTCCGAGTGCGCGATAGCACCCCGGCCTGCTTGTTCGATGAGCTCTTCTGTGGACATATTTTCCCCGTGTTCGAGGATGCGTCCTTCTCCGGGATCCGGCACAATGCGATAACGCGGGTGCCAAGGAGGAGTCTCCGAATTGGACGGGCCTAGGAGTCTGGTATCGGTCGGAGTCGTTTCTTCGTCAGCTCCTTGCTTCAGCCCAGTTATGGTCGCAATGACCTGCTTTGGCGGGGCGGATTCTGCCTCGGCTTTCTCCTCATCTTCCAACTCCTTCGTAAGGCGATTGTACTCTTCTCGTGTCCATAGAGGAAGCATCGTCGAAAGTTGGGCTTAAGTTGCCAAGGATTGATTCTTCTTTGTCTCCGACATCCTCTTGCCGATCCGGAGCGTCGTTGTCTCTTGTAGCCTCGGCCTACATGGGTTCGGCTCCATCCCGAGGAGGGGCGGTTCTCGCGGTATGTGCGAGGAAGCGCACGAAGTGGCACCTTTGCTTCTCTAACACCTGGAAAACCTAGGCGGATCTCCAATTGTCTTCCACCGTAATTTCCTGCTCAGGGGCGGATTGGGTGGGTTTTGAAATTTCAAGATCTAAGGCGGAATCTTCCTTAGGAAGTTCATGCGTCTCAGATCGGATCTTCGCGACTGCGTCCTGCTCAGCGGCGTTCGCGTCAGCGTGACTTACCAGGGTGTTTCCGTCGGAATCAACGGTATCATCAATGACGATGTGAATGCCGCCGATTGGGACGATGGAGAGCTTGATGGGGTCGGTTTTAGAAAAATCCAACACTCGTCCCGAGGGACGATCGGAAAATTCCCGGCGTAAAGGACGCGCCCCACGGCGATGGATTCGTCGTAGCTTCCCATGGCGGAACCCTCCCGGTTCCGGCCTCCAGACGCTGCTGGCTCCACGGTGAGCGCCAACTGTCGTTGCCTATTCGACGGTACCTCGGAGGAGGGATCCTCACGAGGGGGCGAAGAAGTAGGGGCATCGGGTGGAGAGTCCTCGGGACGGTGGTACGCGATTTACCCAGCTTTGGAATACCTGCATGATGACATGGCCTACTGTTGCTTATCTGGAATTATCTAGGCGCTTTCGCATTGTTACAATGAGTTGTGGTTGTGCCTCTAGGGCTCCCGGGATCCGGCTTATAAAGCCGCCAAGATCTAGGGTTTACACGGAAAGTCCTAGCCGGAATACAAGTCACCTAACTACGGAACATTACATTGCCGTGCACGTCAATGATCCATCTTTCCTTATACGCCGTACCGGATCCGGTTACCCCTGACGGGCCAGGCCGGATCCGACTTCAGGGTCGGTCGGTGGATCCGGCTCCTTGTTCCCGGGCTAGACTTCATCCATCTTGATCTACAGCAACTGGGCCGCCCGATGGGCCATACGCCACCATCACCGTCTATGGGTCACCCGGGATTACCGGATCTAGGCACTGTCGATGGGACACCTATGGAGTATACCCACAACAATACCTATGGGCGTGGCACGGTTGGCACAAAACTCCGTACCTGAAACTGAAATTTTTGGATGGCAAATACGAATACCTGAACTAAATTATGTAAACTCGGGTTCCATTGTATGGTACCCGAATAACCCGAACAAACTAACATATAGGTACCCTACGTTAGATCCAGAAGTGCAGTAAGAAAAGATAGCTAGCCCTAAGAGAATCTCCAGCAGTTGGGGCTCTCCAGGACGAAATCCGGCGCTAAATAGCGCCGGATCGGATCCACCAGGCTGACCCGATTCCATAAGTCTGATTCCATGTTCGCCTGTGTGTGAATCAAGAAAGTCTACCGAGCTTTCCCTTTTTCACGGATAGGCATATTGGGAAACACTTCGTTTGGTCTGGGGAGGCCCATTTTCCCAGCGGCGAGTTCAGGATGGATGAAAGTTTTTGATAAAATACGGCGAATTCGGACGAGAACTAGGCGAAACTCATGCAAACATAAGCGAAATTTAGTGATATTTAACTTACATAGCGAGTGCGTACATATATAGACCAAATCCATACATATATTTGAATTCGGCCAGATGGAAACATTAACTTAAACTAATAGCGGCCTTCTACATGCCGAAATGGCGGTAGAAGGCCGTGTAGTCCGCGCCTTCGTCGTCGTCGCTCGAGCTGGCGGCGTCCTGGGGCGGCGCCGCCTCGTACCAGCGGCTCGAACCCTAGCCAGGGTCGCTGGCGCGTGGCGGCGTCGGCCAGTACATGTCATCATCGTTGCTCTCCTCGAGCTTGATTAGCTCGATGGGCCTAGGCGCGGCGTTCGTTGCCGCGGACGGTGCGGCAGCGCGGACGGCGCGTTGCCGGGCGGCGGCCATGTCCGGCAGCCGACGCTCGCTGCTCCGCCTCCTGGCGCTCCCCGTCCCGCCCGGACCACTCCAGGCACGGCATCGATGGGGAGGGTGTTGTCGGTGGGCACCGGGTCATTCAGCGACCCGGCGATCGCCTCCTCCATCGCGGCGTCCTCCGCGCGCTTGGCCTCCTCCTCGGCTAGCTGGTTGGAGGCGGCGTTGGCGGTGGCCTCCTTCTTCGATGACTTCCTCTTCTGCCCACGCGATGGAGAGGAGGGTTGGTCGTGGATGACGAGGGCGCCGCTCCTGCGCCCTCTGGTCGGCAGTGGAGACGCCGCCTCCTTCTTGATGAAGACCGGTGTCGATGGAGACGCCGACTCCTTCTTGATGAAGACCAGGGGCGCCGATCCGCCGGACCTGGACGCGGACCTCGACCCAGACGAGGAGGAGGACGGCGTCATCTTCCTCAGCATCTAGGAACTACCGTGTTGGCGCGACACGATAGCCGCCTCCGACGGCGGCATCCCCGCAAGGGGAGTTCCCACCCTCGATGTGTCGCCATTCTCCTGGCCCGCGGAAGTCCGGCGGTGCCGGGTAGCCCGCCATGTGGAGGAGCCGCCCCTCCCATTGGTGGAGAGATCGGCGGCCGAAGCCATTGTTGGACGCGCCGTCGTTCGCCATTGTTTGATTGCCGCTAGCTCGCTCAAGATTGGGGAAGATTGGGGAAGGTTGAGAAAAAGGAGCGAGGTGAATGCGGCCAGACGCGGTAGTTCGGTGATAAATAGAGGTCGACGTGCGTGAAACCGAGACGATGACATTAACTCGCCGCGTGGAATCGATGTGACCGGCGAAGAATGACCGGCGGCAGGCTTTTACAGCACGCGGAAGACGATGCGATGAGGACGACGATCGGTCTCTCTCGCCGATAAGTTGGGGCCACCAGCCGCGCAGGAAGTTTTCTCGGTGTTTCCCGCGCTTTCATTTTGTCCGGAGTCCCCGAGCGCTCCCCGGGGGGGCGAGGATGGCCTGGGCTCCCCGGACGGATGAAAGGCCTAATCCGAACGAAAACGAGGAACCGGGGACGCGACTACGCCGTTTTCGTCCATCCGAATGACAAAAAGGCATCCTAGGGACCTCATCGGGGAGACGGATGGGGATGCTCTAACAACGAGCATCCAAAGGTCTAAGCAGATGACCTTATTTCCAAGCATGATCCCTAGTTCCCAGTTCCCATGCGTCTCTGCCGATCTGCCGCCACAGCCGCTCCTCGCCTCCTCTCCTCTAGTCCCTGCACCGGTTGCTCCTCCGGTGGTCCTCCTGGTCTCCTTCCTCTTCGAAGCCCACAAGCGGCATATTCCCCAGCTTCCCCGATAATTTCTCGCGGCTCTTCTACTCACATGCGGCATATTCCCCAGCTTCCCCGACAGCTTCCCCGACAATTTCTCGCCAGGATGGGAGACTTTACAACGAGGCGCACCCAGCCTAGAGGATTAGATGGCGAACGAGGTCGCCTGCGTCGAGCCGCCGAATCGGATGACAATGTTTTTGCGTTGTTTGTTCGGGAAAACCATAACCCGATTTGTCAGGTACCCGAAATGTAGGGCTTTGTTTTTTAAGATAAATATCGGTGTCAATTTCTAGAACCTGAATTACCCGACCCGATTTTGCAGGTATACCCGAACACCCACCATGACCGGCATGGTGATGAATAATTAATATCGAAAAATCACGTTGAGTTCAAAGACCTGTTTCGAGAATATCCATTAAAGAAGTCAACAAATCACCTTTAGTGTTACCATGGTAAAATTAGTCAAAAAATTACTATGGAGAGTCACTCACCGTCGAGGAGGTACTATGGGTTAACTGCCGGTGAAAAAATGTGGTAGAGAGGTTATCTCAATAAATTACCATCGAAGAGTAAAAGGAGAGAAACGTAGAAAAAGGATTATGTAATTTTTTAAAGAAAGGCTGACGTGTTAGCCCTTGATTGGCCAAAAATAGATGCTCTATAGTGACAACACAGTGGAGCGCCGAGGAGGCTTGAATTCCTCGATCTTTAATATATGTATTAGGAAGCATTGGCATGGCCGCATTTTGTGTCCATAGGGTAATTTACCAAAGAATAGAGAAACAAAAAATTACCAATTTGCCGCTGAAGAATTATGATCGAAGAATTATTGTAGGACAATTACTCAGTGTTGAGGAGGTACCGTGGGGTAACTAACGGCGGAAAATTACAGCCATGAAGTTTTGTGGAAAAGCTAACATCGAAGAATTAGAAACTTGATTTTTTTTTTAACAAAGGACAACGTTGTGTGCGCTGATTGGAAGAAAATAGTGTCTCCGCCGTGCCCGTAGAGGAATCACATCATCAAAGAATAGAAAAAGAAAAAAATATTAAGTTAGTCTTGGATAATTAGGTGGAAAATTTACCATCAAACAATTACTCACCGTCGAGTGGTACCAGAGTGTAACAACCGACGGAAAATTACAGCCAGGAAATTATCTCGAAAAGTTACCATCCAAGAATTTAAAAAAGTAATAAAGAAATTAACGGAGGCCGATGTGGCGTGCGCTGATTGGATGAAATAGTTGGTCAAAGAATAGAAAAAGAACAAAAACTGATATTATATTAGTGTTGGAGAATGAGGTGGAAGAGTTACCGTTGAAGAATTACTCACCGTCGAGAGGTACCGTCGAGTAACTACCGATGAAAAATCATGGCTAGGAAGTTATCTCGAAAAATTACCATCAAAGATTTTTTTTTTAAAGTAAACATAGGTTGACATAGCATGAGCTAATTGGAAAATGTAGTTGCTCTACAGTACTTTGCATGGGTGGAGCGCTGAGGGGACGTCATTTGCTCCACCCTTCATATATGTACTATCTATATATATAAAGACTAAAATAGTTTCAAGATATTAATTGTTATATATAATTCTAACACAAATAATCTTTTATCTATTCTATACTCTAATAGCACAATAGAAAAAAATAAAATAGCGACACCATGTTAATACACATCATTAAATTATTTTTAACTATCAAATCTATAATCTACTGTTAATATAGTAGTTTAAATTAGAAACACCACATCATCAAAATTACTTTTAACTGTAACTTTTTTAAAACATAAGGCCATAGGTCCGGCTTTATAAATAAATCCATAACGGCAAGCATAAGTTCGATACAGCCAACATCAACATCTGGTGCTCAGCACCCACACACACAATAGAACAGTAGCTCATGCATCCGCCCCTGGGCACAACACACATGCAAAAACCAAGGTGGAGGAGCCGCAGAATCGTCCGTCAAGTGGCCTCCCTCCTCGTCCTCGCGTGAAGTCGCCTAAGCTCGCCCAGCGCCGCGTCCCAGGAAGGTCCCTGTCCCACTCGTCCGACACCCTCCATCTCTGCATATAGATAGACATAGTGAAGAGCACATCAGCTGGATGTCCGATCACCTTCCCTCGATCGCTAACTTGTTACGCGTGTTCCAAAGCGTCCAGCCTAAGGCTGCGAAAGCAAACCAAACTAGCCTACGGAGTGGTCCGGAAAGACCTTGGACTATGGCGATGAAGTCGCCGACCCGGTCCGGATTCCAGTTACATGGGAGTAGTTTTCTCACCCCTGCCCACATAAACCTTGCAAGGTGGCACTTGAAGAAGATGTGATCACAATCTTCCAACACGCCACACAATGCGCAGCTTCCGTCACACGGCCCCTGCCTCTTAGCTACATGTTCCGCTGACGGGAGCTTCCCCCTGATCAATTGCCATAGGAAGACTCTGATCTTGGGCGGAACCCTTGTGCGCCAGACTTCCTTGAAGTACATGACTGCCGCCTCTTGCGACAACCTAAGGTACATAGAGTGTGTGGAGTAGACCCCCGAAGGATCCAGTGTCCATATCACCTGGTCCTCCCCCTCGGCAAAGAGGTGCGGATCAAAGATTCTGCAGAGGTTCTCCCATTCAACTAACTCGTCTGTACGAAGGCACTCCGAAACCTGATGCGCCCCATTTAACTGTAACTTACGGCTAAGATTTAGTGAACGATTAGATGTGAAGTCTATGTCTAACACGTAAAGCTGGAACCAAACCGATCTTTATGTTTAGTCGGACACCCACATGGCAAAAAAACATAATTAAACACACGATTGCCAAGATCATCCCTTCTCAGTTTTTGCAGCCAACGCTGCTGCCTGTGCCGCGTGGTCCTGTGCAGCTTCTATACCGACGTATTTGTGGTATAAATTTAGACCGCGTTTGCTATTTCATGGTCATGCCGGCCAGTTTGTATCGGCCGCTGGGCTGATATAAACCTATTCTTTAGCTGCGCAAACGCAAATAATCACTTTATATCAGTTTACATCGAGCCGTTGACCCGTTGTAGATGCCTTAATATTTGACCGACTGTACGTCCATAGATAAGGATCAAACGGCAGTAATATTGACTTGACTTTGAAATGAAAGTCGTGTACGTAAATCATCTCTTCTCTTCTCAGTTTTTGCAGCAAGTGCCTCATGCCCTCGATCGTGGTCCTGGTCGCACTGCTAGCTGGCTGTTTTCAGACTCTGCGTATTAGGCGTCAAGCAGCAACTGAATCTCCAGGTTTCAGCTCAAGAATCCTATTATCTATTTCGAAGAAAGAGAAGACCGAAGAAGCCGAGATACACTGGTCAAATTAACAAGCTGATAAACCACGTTCCATGTATCAGGCTCAAATTAACTATATAAGCCTGCTCCTACGTTTCATGTAGTGTGCCTGACACAGCCCACAGACTCTATCAACCACGTTCCAGGTAAAACAAACATGAGACAGTTTTAGAACGGGGAGTCGGGACACGAACGAAGATCATCTGGCCACCTTTGCATAAAAAACAGAAGAAAACGAGATGACCAGTTCTACTCCGTACAACCAACCTGCCATCCTTGTTCAACTCAAAGCCTGAAAAGTGAAAACCAAACAACCCCCATGGCGACCATCCCCTATAAAAGCACCGGTTGAACACCCACATCATGCACACAACGAAATCACACGAGTAGAAAACTTCTCGACCAAGAGTGATAGCATAAGGAGCAATGCCAGGCCTTGGACTCGGTAACATCGGCGGGGAGGGCAATGGCAGAAGCCATTGCTCGGGGGCAAGGCCAAGCTGCTCGCGCTGGGCAAGGCCCTCCCTAAAAACGTGCTGTATCAGGACAAGTTCGTG